>NW_028166698.1:143696-370965 GCF_964263955.1 Coregonus lavaretus
GAAGCAGAAGAGAGAGAGAGAACACCAGAAGGCTGTTGGAAGCAGAGAAAGAAGAGAACACAGAAGGCTGATTGGAAGCAGAGAGAGAGAGAGAACACAGAAGGCTGTGGAAGCAGAGAGAAGAGAGAGAACACAGAAGGCTGTTGGAAGCAGAGAGAGAGAGAGAACACAGAAGGCTGTTGGAAGCAGAGAGAGAGAGAGAACACAGAAGGCTGTTGGAAGCAGAGAGACGAGAGAGAACACAGAAGGCTGTTGGAAGCAGAGAGAGAGAGAGAACACAGAAGGCTGTTGGAAGCAGAGAGAGAGAGAGAACACAGAAGGCTGTTGGAAGAAGAGAGAGAGAGAGAACACAGAAGGCTGTTGGAAGCAGAGAGAGAGAGAAACACAGAAGGCTGTTGGAAGCAGAGAGAGAGAGAGAACACAGAAGGCTGTTGGAAGCAGAGAGAGAGAGAGAACACAGAAGGCTGTTGGAAGCAGAGAGAGAGAGAGAACACAGAAGGCTGTTGGAAGCAGAGAGAGAGAGAGAACACAGAAGGCTGTTGGAAGCAGAGAGAGAGAGAGAACACAGAAGGCTGTTGGAAGCAGAGAGAGAGAGAGAACACAGAAGGCTGTTGGAAGCAGAGAGAGAGAGAGAACACAGAAGGCTGTTGGAAGCAGAGAGAGAGAGAGAACACAGAAGGCTGTTGGAAGCAGAGAGAGAGAGAGAACACAGAAGGCTGTTGGAAGCAGAGAGAGAGAGAGAACACAGAAGGCTGTTGGAAGCAGAGAGAGAGAGAACACAGAAGGCTGTTGGAAGCAGAGAGAGAGAGAGAACACAGAAGGCTGTTGGAAGCAGAGAGAGAGAGAGAACACAGAAGGCTGTTGGAAGCAGAGAGAGAGAGAGAACACAGAAGGCTGTTGGAAGCAGAGAGAGAGAGAGAACACAGAAGGCTGTTGGAAGCAGAGAGAGAGAGAGAACACAGAAGGCTGTTGGAAGCAGAGAGACGAGAGAGAACACAGAAGGCTGTTGGAAGCAGAGAGAGAGAGAGAACACAGAAGGCTGTTGGAAGCAGAGAGAGAGAGAGAACACAGAAGGCTGTTGGAAGCAGAGAGAGAGAGAGAACACAGAAGGCTGTTGGAAGCAGAGAGAGAGAGAGAACACAGAAGGCTGTTGGAAGCAGAGAGACGAGAGAGAACACAGAAGGCTGTTGGAAGCAGAGAGACGAAGAGAGAACACAGAAGGCTGTTGGAAGCAGAGAGAGAGAGAGAACACAGAAGGCTGTTGGAAGCAGAGAGAGAGAGAGAACACAGAAGGCTGTTGGAAGCAGAGAGAGAGAGAGAACACAGAAGGCTGTTGGAAGCAGAGAGAGAGAGAGAACACAGAAGGCTGTTGGAAGCAGAGAGAGAGAGAGAACACAGAAGGCTGTTGGAAGCAGAGAGAGAGAGACAGAGGCTGTGGAGCAGAGAGAGAGACCAGAGGCTTTTGGAAGCAGAGAGACGAAAGAGAACACAGAAGGCTGTTGGAAGCAGAGAGACGAAGAGAACACAGAAGGCTGTTGGAAGCAGAGAGAGAGAGAGAACACAGAAGGCTGTTGGAAGCAGAGAGAGAGAGAGAACACAGAAGGCTGTTGGAAGCAGAGAGAGAGAGAGAACACAGAAGGCTGTTGGAAGCAGAGAGACGAGAGAGAACACAGAAGGCTGTTGGAAGCAGAGAGACGAGAGAGAACACAGAAGGCTGTTCGAAGCAGAGAGAGAGAGAGAACACAGAAGGCTGTTGGAACAGAGAGAGAGAGAGAACACAGAAGGCTGTTGGAAGCAGAGAGAGAGAGAGAACACAGAAGGCTGTTGGAAGCAGAGAGACGAGAGAGAACACAGAAGGCTGTTGGAAGCAGAGAGAGAGAGAACACAGAAGGCTGTTGGAAGCAGAGAGACGAGAGAGAACACAGAAGGCTGTTGGAAGCAGAGAGACGAGAGAGAACACAGAAGGCTGTTGGAAGCAGAGAGACGAGAGAGAACACAGAAGGCTGTTGGAAGCAGAGAGAGAGAGAGAACACAGAAGGCTGTTGGAAGCAGAGAGAGAACACAGAAGGCTGTTGGAAGCAGAGAGAGAGAGAGAACACAGAAGGCTGTTGGAAGCAGAGAGACGAGAGAGAACACAGAAGGCTGTTGGAAGCAGAGAGAGAGAGAACACAGAAGGCTGTTGGAAGCAGAGAGACGAGAGAGAACACAGAAGGCTGTTGGAAGCAGAGAGACGAGAGAGAACACAGAAGGCTGTTGGAAGCAGAGAGACGAGAGAGAACACAGAAGGCTGTTGGAATCAGAGAGAGAGAGAGAAACACAGAAGGCTGTTGGAAGCAGAGAGAGAGAGAGAACACAGAAGGCTGTTGGAAGCAGAGAGAGAGAGAGAAACACAGAAGGCTGTTGGAAGCAGAGAGAGAGAGAGAACACAGAAGGCTGTTGGAAGCAGAGAGAGAGAGAACACAGAAGGCTGTTGGAAGCAGAGAGAGAGAGAGAACACAGAAGGCTGTTGGAAGCAGAGAGAGAGAGAGAACACAGAAGGCTGTTGGAAGCAGAGAGAGAGAGAGAACACAGAAGGCTGTTGGAAGCAGAGAGAGAGAGAGAACACAGAAGGCTGTTGGAAGCAGAGAGAGAGAGAGAACACAGAAGGCTGTTGGAAGCAGAGAGAGAGAGAGAACACAGAAGGCTGTTGGAAGCAGAGAGAGAGAGAGAACACAGAAGGCTGTTGGAAGCAGAGAGAGAGAGAGAACACAGAAGGCTGTTGGAAGCAGAGAGAGAGAGAGAACACAGAAGGCTGTTGGAAGCAGAGAGACGAGAGAGAACACAGAAGGCTGTTGGAAGCAGAGAGAGAGAGAACACAGAAGGCTGTTGGAAGCAGAGAGACGAGAGAGAACACAGAAGGCTGTTGGAAGCAGAGAGACGAGAGAGAACACAGAAGGCTGTTGGAAGCAGAGAGACGAGAGAGAACACAGAAGGCTGTTGGAAGCAGAGAGAGAGAGAGAACACAGAAGGCTGTTGGAAGTAGAGAGAGAGAGAGAACACAGAAGGCTGTTGGAAGCAGAGAGAGAGAGAAAACACAGAAGGCTGTTGGAAGCAGAGAGAGAGAGAGAACACAGAAGGCTGTTGGAAGCAGAGAGAGAGAGAGAACACAGAAGGCTGTTGGAAGCAGAGAGAGAGAGAGAACACAGAAGGCTGTTGGAAGCAGAGAGAGAGAGAGAACACAGAAGGCTGTTGGAAGCAGAGAGAGAGAGAGAACACAGAAGGCTGTTGGAACCAGAGAGAGAGAGAGAACACAGAAGGCTGTTGGAAGCAGAGAGAGAACACAGAAGGCTGTTGGAAGCAGAGAGAGAGAGAGAACACAGAAGGCTGTTGGAAGCAGAGAGAGAGAGAGAACACAGAAGGCTGTTGGAAGCAGAGAGAGAGAGAGAACACAGAAGGCTGTTGGAAGCAGAGAAAGAAAGAGAACACAGAAGGCTGTTGGAAGCAGAGAGAGAGAGAGAACACATAAGGCTGTTGGAAGCAGAGAGAGAGAGAGAACACAGAAGGCTGTTGGAAGCAGAGAGAGAGAGAGAACACAGAAGGCTGTTGGAAGCAGAGAGAGAGAGAGAACACAGAAGGCTGTTGGAAGCAGAGAGAGAGAGAGAACACAGAAGGCTGTTGGAAGCAGAGAGACGAGAGAGAACACAGAAGGCTGTTGGAAGCAGAGAGAGAGAGAACACAGAAGGCTGTTGGAAGCAGAGAGACGAGAGAGAACACAGAAGGCTGTTGGAAGCAGAGAGACGAGAGAGAACACAGAAGGCTGTTGGAAGCAGAGAGACGAGAGAGAACACAGAAGGCTGTTGGAAGCAGAGAGAGAGAGAGAACACAGAAGGCTGTCGGAAGCAGAGAGAGAGAGAGAACACAGAAGGCTGTTGGAAGCAGAGAGAGAGAGAAAACACAGAAGGCTGTTGGAAGCAGAGAGAGAGAGAGAACACAGAAGGCTGTTGGAAGCAGAGAGAGAGAGAGAACACAGAAGGCTGTTGGAAGCAGAGAGAGAGAGAGAACACAGAAGGCTGTTGGAAGCAGAGAGAGAGAGAGAACACAGAAGGCTGTTGGAAGCAGAGAGAGAGAGAGAACACAGAAGGCTGTTGGAAGCAGAGAGAGAGAGAGAACAAAGTAGGCTGTTGGAAGCAGAGAGAGAGAGAGAACAAAGAAGGCTGTTGGAAGCAGAGAGAGAGAGAGAACACAGAAGGCTGTTGGAAGCAGAGAGAGAGAGAGAACACAGAAGGCTGTTGGAAGCAGAGAGAGAGAGAGAACACAGAAGGCTGTTGGAAGCAGAGAGACGTTAGAGAACACAGAAGGCTGTTGGAAGCAGAGAGACGAGAGAGAACACAGAAGGCTGTTGGAAGCAGAGAGAGAGAGAGAACACAGAAGGCTGTTGGAAGCAGAGAGAGAGAGAGAACACAGAAGGCTGTTGGAAGCAGAGAGAGAGAGAGAACACAGAAGGCTGTTGGAAGCAGAGAGAGAGAGAGTACACAGAAGGCTTTTGGAAGCAGAGAGACGAAAGAGAACACAGAAGGCTGTTGGAAGCAGAGAGACGAAAGAGAACACAGAAGGCTGTTGGAAGCAGAGAGAGAGAGAGAGAACACAGAAGGCTGTTGGAAGCAGAGAGAGAGAGAGAACACAGAAGGCTGTTGGAAGCAGAGAGAGAGAGAGAACACAGAAGGCTGTTGGAAGCAGAGAGAGAGAGAGAACACAGAAGGCTGTTGGAAGCAGAGAGAGAGAGAGAACACAGAAGGCTGTTGGAAGCAGAGAGAGAGAGAGAACACAGAAGGCTGTTGGAAGCAGAGAGACGAGAGAGAACACAGAAGGCTGTTGGAAGCAGAGAGACGAGAGAGAACACAGAAGGCTGTTCGAAGCAGAGAGAGAGAGAGAACACAGAAGGCTGTTGGAACCAGAGAGAGAGAGAGAACACAGAAGGCTGTTGGAAGCAGAGAGAGAGAGAGAACACAGAAGGCTGTTGGAAGCAGAGAGACGAGAGAGAACACAGAAGGCTGTTGGAAGCAGAGAGAGAGAGAACACAGAAGGCTGTTGGAAGCAGAGAGACGAGAGAGAACACAGAAGGCTGTTGGAAGCAGAGAGACGAGAGAGAACACAGAAGGCTGTTGGAAGCAGAGAGACGAGAGAGAACACAGAAGGCTGTTGGAAGCAGAGAGAGAGAGAGAACACAGAAGGCTGTTGGAAGCAGAGAGAGAGAGAGAACACAGAAGGCTGTTGGAAGCAGAGAGAGAGAGAAAACACAGAAGGCTGTTGGAAGCAGAGAGAGAGAGAGAACACAGAAGGCTGTTGGAAGCAGAGAGAGAGAGAGAACACAGAAGGCTGTTGGAAGCAGAGAGAGAGAGAGAACACAGAAGGCTGTTGGAAGCAGAGAGAGAGAGAGAACACAGAAGGCTGTTGGAAGCAGAGAGAGAGAGAGAACACAGAAGGCTGTTGGAAGCAGAGAGAGAGAGAGAACACAGAAGGCTGTCTGAAGCAGAGAGAGAGAGAGAACACAGAAGGCTGTTGGAAGCAGAGAGAGAGAGAGAACACAGAAGGCTGTTGGAAGCAGAGAGACGAGAGAGAACACAGAAGGCTGTTGGAAGCAGAGAGACGAGAGAGAACACAGAAGGCTGTTGGAAGCAGAGAGAGAGAGAGAACACAGAAGGCTGTTGGAAGCAGAGAGAGAGAGAGAACACAGAAGGCTGTTGGAAGCAGAGAGAGAGAGAGAACACAGAAGGCTGTTGGAAGCAGAGAGAGAGAGAGAACACAGAAGGCTGTTGGAAGCAGAGAGAGAGAGAGAACACAGAAGGCTGTTGGAAGCAGAGAGAGAGAGAGAACACAGAAGGCTGTTGGAAGCAGAGAGAGAGAGAGAACACAGAAGGCTGTTGAAAGCAGAGAGAGAGAGAGAACACAGAAGGCTGTTGGAAGCAGAGAGAGAGAGAGAACACAGAAGGCTGTTGGAAGCAGAGAGAGAGAGAGAACACAGAAGGCTGTTGGAAGCAGAGAGAGAGAGAGAACACAGAAGGCTGTTGGAAGCAGAGAGAGAGAGAGAACACAGAAGGCTGTTGGAAGCAGAGAGAGAGAGAGAACACAGAAGGCTGTTGAAAGCAGAGAGAGAGAGAGAACACAGAAGGCTGTTGGAAGCAGAGAGAGAGAGAGAACACAGAAGGCTGTTGGAAGCAGAGAAAGAGAGAGAACATAGAAGGCTGTTGGAAGCAGAGAGAGAGAGAGAACACAGAAGGCTGTTGGAAGCAGAGAGAGAGAGAGAACACAGAAGGCTGTTGGAAGCAGAGAGAGAGAGAGAACACAGAAGGCTGTTGGAAGCAGAGAGAGAGAGAGAACACAGAAGGCTGTTGGAAGCAGAGAGAGAGAGAGAACACAGAAGGCTTTTGGAAGCAGAGAGACGAGAGAGAACACAGAAGGCTGTTGGAAGCAGAGAGAGAGAGAACACAGAAGGCTGTTGGAAGCAGAGAGACGAGAGAGAACACAGAAGGCTGTTGGAAGCAGAGAGACGAGAGAGAACACAGAAGGCTGTTGGAAGCAGAGAGACGAGAGAGAACACAGAAGGCTGTTGGAAGCAGAGAGAGAGAGAGAACACAGAAGGCTGTTGGAAGCAGAGAGAGAGAGAGAACACAGAAGGCTGTTGGAAGCAGAGAGAGAGAGAAAACACAGAAGGCTGTTGGAAGCAGAGAGAGAGAGAGAACACAGAAGGCTGTTGGAAGCAGAGAGAGAGAGAACACAGAAGGCTGTTGGAAGCAGAGAGAGAGAGAGAACACAGAAGGCTGTTGGAAGCAGAGAGAGAGAGAGAACACAGAAGGCTGTTGGAAGCAGAGAGAGAGAGAGAACACAGAAGGCTGTTGGAAGCAGAGAGAGAGAGAGAACACAGAAGGCTGTTGGAAGCAGAGAGAGAGAGAGAACACAGAAGGCTGTTGGAAGCAGAGAGAGAGAGAGAACACAGAAGGCTGTTGGAAGCAGAGAGAGAGAGAGAACACAGAAGGCTGTTGGAAGCAGAGAGAGAGAGAACACAGAAGGCTGTTGGAAGCAGAGAGAGAGAGAGAACACAGAAGGCTGTTGGAAGCAGAGAGACGAGAGAGAACACAGAAGGCTGTTGGAAGCAGAGAGAGAGAGAACACAGAAGGCTGTTGGAAGCAGAGAGACGAGAGAGAACACAGAAGGCTGTTGGAAGCAGAGAGACGAGAGAGAACACAGAAGGCTGTTGGAAGCAGAGAGACGAGAGAGAACACAGAAGGCTGTTGGAAGCAGAGAGAGAGAGAGAACACAGAAGGCTGTTGGAAGTAGAGAGAGAGAGAGAACACAGAAGGCTGTTGGAAGCAGAGAGAGAGAGAAAACACAGAAGGCTGTTGGAAGCAGAGAGAGAGAGAGAACACAGAAGGCTGTTGGAAGCAGAGAGAGAGAGAGAACACAGAAGGCTGTTGGAAGCAGAGAGAGAGAGAGAACACAGAAGGCTGTTGGAAGCAGAGAGAGAGAGAGAACACAGAAGGCTGTTGGAAGCAGAGAGAGAGAGAGAACACAGAAGGCTGTTGGAACCAGAGAGAGAGAGAGAACACAGAAGGCTGTTGGAAGCAGAGAGAGAGAGAGAACACAGAAGGCTGTTGGAAGCAGAGAGAGAGAGAGAACACAGAAGGCTGTCTGAAGCAGAGAGAGAGAGAGAACACAGAAGGCTGTTGGAAGCAGAGAGAGAGAGAGAACACAGAAGGCTGTTGGAAGCAGAGAGACGAGAGAGAACACAGAAGGCTGTTGGAAGCAGAGAGACGAGAGAGAACACAGAAGGCTGTTGGAAGCAGAGAGAGAGAAAGAACACAGAAGGCTGTTGGAAGCAGAGAGAGAGAGAGAACACAGAAGGCTGTTGGAAGCAGAGAGAGAGAGAGAACACAGAAGGCTGTTGAAAGCAGAGAGAGAGAGAGAACACAGAAGGCTGTTGGAAGCAGAGAGAGAGAGAACACAGAAGGCTGTTGGAAGCAGAGAGAGAACACAGAAGGCTGTTGGAAGCAGAGAGAGAGAGAGAACACAGAAGGCTGTTGGAAGCAGAGAGAGAGAGAGAACACAGAAGGCTGTTGGAAGCAGAGAGAGAGAGAGAACACAGAAGGCTGTTGGAAGCAGAGAAAGAAAGAGAACACAGAAGGCTGTTGGAAGCAGAGAGAGAGAGAGAACACATAAGGCTGTTGGAAGCAGAGAGAGAGAGAGAACACAGAAGGCTGTTGGAAGCAGAGAGAGAGAGAGAGAACACAGAAGGCTGTTGGAAGCAGAGAGAGAGAGAGAACACAGAAGGCTGTTGGAAGCAGAGAGAGAGAGAGAACACAGAAGGCTGTTGGAAGCAGAGAGACGAGAGAGAACACAGAAGGCTGTTGGAAGCAGAGAGAGAGAGAACACAGAAGGCTGTTGGAAGCAGAGAGACGAGAGAGAACACAGAAGGCTGTTGGAAGCAGAGAGACGAGAGAGAACACAGAAGGCTGTTGGAAGCAGAGAGACGAGAGAGAACACAGAAGGCTGTTGGAAGCAGAGAGAGAGAGAGAACACAGAAGGCTGTCGGAAGCAGAGAGAGAGAGAGAACACAGAAGGCTGTTGGAAGCAGAGAGAGAGAGAAAACACAGAAGGCTGTCGGAAGCAGAGAGAGAGAGAGAACACAGAAGGCTGTTGGAAGCAGAGAGAGAGAGAAAACACAGAAGGCTGTTGGAAGCAGAGAGAGAGAGAGAACACAGAAGGCTGTTGGAAGCAGAGAGAGAGAGAGAACACAGAAGGCTGTTGGAAGCAGAGAGAGAGAGAGAACACAGAAGGCTGTTGGAAGCAGAGAGAGAGAGAGAACACAGAAGGCTGTTGGAAGCAGAGAGAGAGAGAGAACACAGAAGGCTGTTGGAAGCAGAGAGAGAGAGAGAACAAAGTAGGCTGTTGGAAGCAGAGAGAGAGAGAGAACACAGAAGGCTGTTGGAAGCAGAGAGAGAGAGAGAACACAGAAGGCTGTTGGAAGCAGAGAGAGAGAGAGAACACAGAAGGCTGTTGGAAGCAGAGAGAGAGAGAGAACACAGAAGGCTGTTGGAAGCAGAGAGACGTTAGAGAACACAGAAGGCTGTTGGAAGCAGAGAGACGAGAGAGAACACAGAAGGCTGTTGGAAGCAGAGAGAGAGAGAGAACACAGAAGGCTGTTGGAAGCAGAGAGAGAGAGAGAACACAGAAGGCTGTTGGAAGCAGAGAGAGAGAGAGAACACAGAAGGCTGTTGGAAGCAGAGAGAGAGAGAGTACACAGAAGGCTTTTGGAAGCAGAGAGACGAAAGAGAACACAGAAGGCTGTTGGAAGCAGAGAGACGAAAGAGAACACAGAAGGCTGTTGGAAGCAGAGAGAGAGAGAGAGAACACAGAAGGCTGTTGGAAGCAGAGAGAGAGAGAGAACACAGAAGGCTGTTGGAAGCAGAGAGAGAGAGAGAACACAGAAGGCTGTTGGAAGCAGAGAGAGAGAGAGAACACAGAAGGCTGTTGGAAGCAGAGAGAGAGAGAGAACACAGAAGGCTGTTGGAAGCAGAGAGAGAGAGAGAACACAGAAGGCTGTTGGAAGCAGAGAGACGAGAGAGAACACAGAAGGCTGTTGGAAGCAGAGAGACGAGAGAGAACACAGAAGGCTGTTGGAAGCAGAGAGAGAGAGAGAACACAGAAGGCTGTTGGAACCAGAGAGAGAGAGAGAACACAGAAGGCTGTTGGAAGCAGAGAGAGAGAGAGAACACAGAAGGCTGTTGGAAGCAGAGAGAGAGAGAGAACACAGAAGGCTGTCTGAAGCAGAGAGAGAGAGAGAACACAGAAGGCTGTTGGAAGCAGAGAGAGAGAGAGAACACAGAAGGCTGTTGGAAGCAGAGAGACGAGAGAGAACACAGAAGGCTGTTGGAAGCAGAGAGACGAGAGAGAACACAGAAGGCTGTTGGAAGCAGAGAGAGAGAGAGAACACAGAAGGCTGTTGGAAGCAGAGAGAGAGAGAGAACACAGAAGGCTGTTGGAAGCAGAGAGAGAGAGAGAACACAGAAGGCTGTTGAAAGCAGAGAGAGAGAGAGAACACAGAAGGCTGTTGGAAGCAGAGAGAGAGAGAGAACACAGAAGGCTGTTGGAAGCAGAGAGAGAGAGAGAACACAGAAGGCTGTTGGAAGCAGAGAGAGAGAGAGAACACAGAAGGCTGTTGGAAGCAGAGAGAGAGAGAACACAGAAGGCTGTTGGAAGCAGAGAGAGAGAGAGAACACAGAAGGCTGTTGGAAGCAGAGAAAGAAAGAGAACACAGAAGGCTGTTGGAAGCAGAGAGAGAGAGAGAACACATAAGGCTGTTGGAAGCAGAGAGAGAGAGAGAACACAGAAGGCTGTTGGAAGCAGAGAGAGAGAGAGAACACAGAAGGCTGTTGGAAGCAGAGAGAGAGAGAGAACACAGAAGGCTGTTGGAAGCAGAGAGAGAGAGAGAACACAGAAGGCTGTTGGAAGCAGAGAGACGAGAGAGAACACAGAAGGCTGTTGGAAGCAGAGAGAGAGAGAACACAGAAGGCTGTTGGAAGCAGAGAGACGAGAGAGAACACAGAAGGCTGTTGGAAGCAGAGAGACGAGAGAGAACACAGAAGGCTGTTGGAAGCAGAGAGACGAGAGAGAACACAGAAGGCTGTTGGAAGCAGAGAGAGAGAGAGAACACAGAAGGCTGTTGGAAGCAGAGAGACGAGAGAGAACACAGAAGGCTGTTGGAAGCAGAGAGAGAGAGAAAACACAGAAGGCTGTTGGAAGCAGAGAGAGAGAGAGAACACAGAAGGCTGTTGGAAGCAGAGAGAGAGAGAACACAGAAGGCTGTTGGAAGCAGAGAGAGAGAGAGAACACAGAAGGCTGTTGGAAGCAGAGAGAGAGAGAGAACACAGAAGGCTGTTGGAAGCAGAGAGAGAGAGAGAACACAGAAGGCTGTTGGAAGCAGAGAGAGAGAGAGAACACAGAAGGCTGTTAGAAGCAGAGAGAGAGAGAGAACACAGAAGGCTGTTGGAAGCAGAGAGAGAGAGAGAACACAGAAGGCTGTTGGAAGCAGAGAGACGAGAGAGAACACAGAAGGCTGTTGGAAGCAGAGAGAGAGAGAACACAGAAGGCTGTTTGAAGCAGAGAGACGAGAGAGAACACAGAAGGCTGTTGGAAGCAGAGAGACGAGAGAGAACACAGAAGGCTGTTGGAAGCAGAGAGACGAGAGAGAACACAGAAGGCTGTTGGAAGCAGAGAGAGAGAGAGAACACAGAAGGCTGTTGGAAGCAGAGAGAGAGAGAGAACACAGAAGGCTGTTGGAAGCAGAGAGAGAGAGAAAACACAGAAGGCTGTTGGAAGCAGAGAGAGAGAGAGAACACAGAAGGCTGTTGGAAGCAGAGAGAGAGAGAGAACACAGAAGGCTGTTGGAAGCAGAGAGAGAGAGAGAACACAGAAGGCTGTTGGAAGCAGAGAGAGAGAGAGAACACAGAAGGCTGTTGGAAGCAGAGAGAGAGAGAGAACACAGAAGGCTGTTGGAACCAGAGAGAGAGAGAGAACACAGAAGGCTGTTGGAAGCAGAGAGAGAGAGAGAACACAGAAGGCTGTCTGAAGCAGATAGAGAGAGAGAACACAGAAGGCTGTTGGAAGCAGAGAGAGAGAGAGAACACAGAAGGCTGTTGGAAGCAGAGAGACGAGAGATAACACAGAAGGCTGTTGGAAGCAGAGAGACGAGAGAGAACACAGAAGGCTGTTGGAAGCAGAGAGAGAGAGAGAACACAGAAGGCTGTTGGAAGCAGAGAGAGCGAGAGAACACAGAAGGCTGTTGGAAGTAGAGAGAGAGAGAGAACACAGAAGGCTGTTGAAAGCAGAGAGAGAGAGAGAACACAGAAGGCTGTTGGAAGCAGAGAGAGAGAGAGAACACAGAAGGCTGTTGGAAGCAGAGAGAGAGAGAGAACACAGAAGGCTGTTGGAAGCAGAGAGAGAGAGAGAACACAGAAGGCTGTTGGAAGCAGAGAAAGAAAGAGAACACAGAAGGCTGTTGGAAGCAGAGAGAGAGAGAGAACACATAAGGCTGTTGGAAGCAGAGAGAGAGAGAGAACACAGAAGGCTGTTGGAAGCAGAGAGAGAGAGAGAACACAGAAGGCTGTTGGAAGCAGAGAGAGAGAGAGAGAACACAGAAGGCTGTTGGAAGCAGAGAGAGAGAGAGAACACAGAAGGCTGTTGGAAGCAGAGAGACGAGAGAGAACACAGAAGGCTGTTGGAAGCAGAGAGAGAGAGAACACAGAAGGCTGTTGGAAGCAGAGAGAGAGAGAGAACACAGAAGGCTGTTGGAAGCAGAGAGACTAGAGAGAACACAGAAGGCTGTTGGATGCAGAGAGAGAGAGAACACAGAAGGCTGTTGGAAGCAGAGAGACGAGAGAGAACACAGAAGGCTGTTGGAAGCAGAGACGAGAGAGAACACAGAAGGCTGTTGGAAGCAGAGAGACGAGAGAGAACACAGAAGGCTGTTGGAAGCAGAGAGAGAGAGAGAACACAGAAGGCTGTTGGAAGCAGAGAGAGAGAGAGAACACAGAAGGCTGTTGGAAGCAGAGAGAGAGAGAAAACACAGAAGGCTGTTGGAAGCAGAGAGAGAGAGAGAACACAGAAGGCTGTTGGAAGCAGAGAGAGAGAGAGAACACAGAAGGCTGTTGGAAGCAGAGAGAGAGAGAGAACACAGAAGGCTGTTGGAAGCAGAGAGAGAGAGAGAACACAGAAGGCTGTTGGAAGCAGAGAGAGAGAGAGAACACAGAAGGCTGTTGGAAGCAGAGAGAGAGAGAGAACACAGAAGGCTGTTGGAAGCAGAGAGAGAGAGAGAACACAGAAGGCTGTTGGAAGCAGAGAGAGAGAGAGAACACAGAAGGCTGTTGGAAGCAGAGAGACGAGAGAGAACACAGAAGGCTGTTGGAAGCAGAGAGAGAGAGAACACAGAAGGCTGTTGGAAGCAGAGAGACGAGAGAGAACACAGAAGGCTGTTGGAAGCAGAGAGACGAGAGAGAACACAGAAGGCTGTTGGAAGCAGAGAGACGAGAGAGAACACAGAAGGCTGTTGGAAGCAGAGAGAGAGAGAGAACACAGAAGGCTGTTGGAAGCAGAGAGAGAGAGAGAACACAGAAGGCTGTTGGAAGCAGAGAGAGAGAGAAAACACAGAAGGCTGTTGGAAGCAGAGAGAGAGAGAGAACACAGAAGGCTGTTGGAAGCAGAGAGAGAGAGAGAACACAGAAGGCTGTTGGAAGCAGAGAGAGAGAGAGAACACAGAAGGCTGTTGGAAGCAGAGAGAGAGAGAGAACACAGAAGGCTGTTGGAAGCAGAGAGAGAGAGAGAACACAGAAGGCTGTTGGAACCAGAGAGAGAGAGAGAACACAGAAGGCTGTTGGAAGCAGAGAGAGAGAGAGAACACAGAAGGCTGTTGGAAGCAGAGAGAGAGAGAGAACACAGAAGGCTGTCTGAAGCAGAGAGAGAGAGAGAACACAGAAGGCTGTTGGAAGCAGAGAGAGAGAGAGAACACAGAAGGCTGTTGGAAGCAGAGAGACGAGAGATAACACAGAAGGCTGTTGGAAGCAGAGAGACGAGAGAGAACACAGAAGGCTGTTGGAAGCAGAGAGAGAGAGAGAACACAGAAGGCTGTTTGAAGCAGAGAGAGAGAGAGAACACAGAAGGCTGTTGGAAGCAGAGAGAGAGAGAGAACACAGAAGGCTGTTGAAAGCAGAGAGAGAGAGAGAACACAGAAGGCTGTTGGAAGCAGAGAGAGAGAGAGAACACAGAAGGCTGTTGGAAGCAGAGAGAGAGAGAGAACACAGAAGGCTGTTGGAAGCAGAGAGAGAGAGAGAACACAGAAGGCTGTTGGAAGCAGAGAGAGAGAGAGAACACAGAAGGCTGTTGGAAGCAGAGAGAGAGAGAGAACACAGAAGGCTGTTGGAAGCAGAGAAAGAAAGAGAACACAGAAGGCTGTTGGAAGCAGAGAGAGAGAGAGAACACATAAGGCTGTTGGAAGCAGAGAGAGAGAGAGAACACAGAAGGCTGTTGGAAGCAGAGAGAGAGAGAGAACACAGAAGGCTGTTGGAAGCAGAGAGAGAGAGAGAGAACACAGAAGGCTGTTGGAAGCAGAGAGAGAGAGAGAACACAGAAGGCTGTTGGAAGCAGAGAGACGAGAGAGAACACAGAAGGCTGTTGGAAGCAGAGAGAGAGAGAACACAGAAGGCTGTTGGAAGCAGAGAGACGAGAGAGAACACAGAAGGCTGTTGGAAGCAGAGAGACGAGAGATAACACAGAAGGCTGTTGGAAGCAGAGAGACGAGAGAGAACACAGAAGGCTGTTGGAAGCAGAGAGAGAGAGAGAACACAGAAGGCTGTTGGAAGCAGAGAGAGAGAGAGAACACAGAAGGCTGTTGGAAGCAGAGAGAGAGAGAAAACACAGAAGGCTGTTGGAAGCAGAGAGAGAGAGAGAACACAGAAGGCTGTTGGAAGCAGAGAGAGAGAGGGAACACAGAAGGCTGTTGGAAGCAGAGAGAGAGAGAGAACACAGAAGGCTGTTGGAAGCATTGGAAGCAGAGAGAGAGAGAGAACACAGAAGGCTGTTGGAAGCAGAGAGAGAGAGAGAACACAGAAGGCTGTTGGAAGCAGAGAGAGAGAGAGAACACAGAAGGCTGTTGGAAGCAGAGAGAGAGAGAGAACACAGAAGGCTGTTGGAAGCAGAGAGAGAGAGAGAACACAGAAGGCTGTTGGAAGCAGAGAGAGAGAGAGAACACAGAAGGCTGTTGGAAGCAGAGAGTCGTTAGAGAACACAGAAGGCTGTTGGAAGCAGAGAGACGAGAGAGAACACAGAAGGCTGTTGGAAGCAGAGAGAGAGAGAGAACACAGAAGGCTGTTGGAAGCAGAGAGAGAGAGAGAACACAGAAGGCTGTTGGAAGCAGAGAGAGAGAGAGAACACAGAAGGCTGTTGGAAGCAGAGAGAGAGAGAGTACACAGAAGGCTTTTGGAAGCAGAGAGACGAAAGAGAACACAGAAGGCTGTTGGAAGCAGAGAGACGAAAGAGAACACAGAAGGCTGTTGGAAGCAGAGAGAGAGAGAGAACACAGAAGGCTGTTGGAAGCAGAGAGACGAGAGAGAACACAGAAGGCTGTTGGAAGCAGAGAGACGAGAGAGAACACAGAAGGCTGTTGGAAGCAGAGAGACGAGAGAGAACACAGAAGGCTGTTGGAAGCAGAGAGAGAGAGAGAACACAGAAGGCTGTTGGAAGCAGAGAGAGAGAGAAAACACAGAAGGCTGTTGGAAGCAGAGAGAGAGAGAAAACACAGAAGGCTGTTGGAAGCAGAGAGAGAGAGAGAACACAGAAGGCTGTTGGAAGCAGAGAGACGAGAGAGAACACAGAAGGCTGTTGGAAGCAGAGAGAGAGAGAGAACACAGAAGGCTGTTGGAAGCAGAGAGAGAGAGAGAACACAGAAGGCTGTTGGAAGCAGAGAGAGAGAGAAAACACAGAAGGCTGTTGGAAGCAGAGAGAGAGAGAGAACACAGAAGGCTGTTGGAAGCAGAGAGAGAGAGAGAACACAGAAGGCTGTTGGAAGCAGAGAGAGAGAGAGAACACAGAAGGCTGTTGGAAGCAGAGAGAGAGAGAGAACACAGAAGGCTGTTGGAAGCAGAGA
The DNA here is from genome assembly GCF_964263955.1 of Coregonus lavaretus. Classification (NCBI taxonomy): domain Eukaryota; kingdom Metazoa; phylum Chordata; class Actinopteri; order Salmoniformes; family Salmonidae; genus Coregonus; species Coregonus lavaretus. The sequence continues at coordinate 159,367 of NW_028166698.1, forward strand.
GAGAGAGAGAACACAGAAGGCTGTTGGAAGCAGAGAGAGAGAGAGAACACAGAAGGCTGTTGGAAGCAGAGAGACGAGAGAGAACACAGAAGGCTGTTGGAAGCAGAGAGACGAGAGAGAACACAGAAGGCTGTTGGAAGCAGAGAGAGAGAGAGAACACAGAAGGCTGTTGGAAGCAGAGAGAGAGAGAGAACACAGAAGGCTTTTGGAAGCAGAGAGACGAAAGAGAACACAGAAGGCTGTTCGAAGCAGAGAGACGAAAGAGAACACAGAAGGCTGTTGGAAGCAGAGAGAGAGAGAGAACACAGAAGGCTGTTGGAAGCAGAGAGAGAGAGAACACAGAAGGCTGTTGGAAGCAGAGAGACGAAAGAGAACACAGAAGGCTGTTGGAAGCAGAGAGAGAGAGAACACAGAAGGCTGTTGGAAGCAGAGAGAGAGAGAGAACACAGAAGTCTGTTGGAAGCAGAGAGACGAGAGAGAACACAGAAGGCTGTTGGAAGCAGAGAGACGAGAGAGAACACAGAAGGCTGTTGGAAGCAGAGAGACGAAAGAGAACACAGAAGGCTGTTGGAAGCAGAGAGAGAGAGAGAACACAGAAGGCTGTTGGAAGCAGAGAGAGAGAGAGAACACAGAAGGCTGTTGGAAGCAGAGAGAGAGAGAGAACACAGAAGGCTGTTGGAAGCAGAGAGAGAGAGAGAACACAGAAGGCTGTTGGAAGCAGAGAGACGAAACAGAACACAGAAGGCTGTTGGAAGCAGAGAGAGAGAGAGAACACAGAAGGCTGTTGGAAGCAGAGAGAGAGAGAGAACACAGAAGGCTGTTGGAAGCAGAGAGAGAGAGAGAACACAGAAGGCTGTTGGAAGCAGAGAGAGAGAGAGAACACAGAAGGCTGTTGGAAGCAGAGAGAGAGAGAGAACACAGAAGGCTGTTGGAAGCAGAGAGACGAGAGAGAACACAGAAGGCTGTTGGAAGCAGAGAGAGAGAGAGAACACAGAAGGCTGTTGGAAGCAGAGAGAGAGAGAGAACACAGAAGGCTGTTGGAAGCAGAGAGAGAGAGAGTACACAGAAGGCTGTTGGAAGCAGAGAGAGAGAGAGAACACAGAAGGCTGTTGGAAGCAGAGAGAGAGAGAGAACACAGAAGGCTGTTGTTTAAAACACCGTCTTCCCATTACATCTTCAAACTAAGGGCAACATTTACATTTTAGTCATTTAGCAGACGCTCTTATCCAGAGCGACTTACAGTTAGTGAATGCATACATGTTTATTTTTTTGTTTTTTGTTTTTTGTTTTTTTTCATACCCCGTGGGAAACAAACCCACATCCCTGCCGGCCAAACCCTCCCCTACCTTGGATGACGCTGGACCAATTGTGCGCCGCCCATGGGTCTCCGGCCGGCTGCAACAGAGCCTGGACTCAAACCAGGATCGCTAGTGGCACAGCTAGCACTGCGATGCAGTGCCTTAGACCACTGCGCCACTTGGGAGGCAACCATGGCATCCATGACAGAAAGGGAGAAGTATTCATCGATGTTTACGGGTAGGAGTCTAGCTACATTTTCAGATAGTTTTCGTTTCTAATTTTGTCAGAAAGTTGTTTTCATTGCAAGTTAAAGTGTACTGTTAGTTAGGTAGCGAACATTAGCTTGCTGGTTCGCTAGCTAACGTTATATGTATGATCTGTGTAGTAATATTATTAGTATCTCAGACATCCATTTGGTGTTCCTCAGCCTGTGGTGTGTGTTGGTTTGACTGAAAGAGAGAAACATCTTCTGTAATGTCAAACACTACCCTAGTACACAGTCAAACTCTACCGAGTACCCAGTCAAACACTACCCTAGTACCCAGTCAAACACTACCCCAGTACCCAGTCAAACACTACCCAGTACCCAGTCAAACACTACCCAGTACCCAGTCAAACACTACCCCAGTACCCAGTCAAACACTACCCAGTACCCAGTCAAACACTACCCAGTACCCAGTCAAACACTACCCAGTACCCAGTCAAACACTACCCAGTCAAACACTACCCCAGTACCCAGTCAAACACTACCCAGTACCCAGTCAAACACTACCCAGTACCCAGTCAAACACTACCCAGTACCCAGTCAAACACTACCCAGTACCCAGTCAAACACTACCCAGTACCCAGTCAAACACTACCCAGTACCCAGTCAAACACTACCCAGTACCCAGTCCTCTAAGTTTGGCTATATTTATTCTGTTATATCACTAGTTATTTACCTGTAGCTAGTTATTTACCTGTATCTAGTTATTTACCTGTAGCTAGTTATTTACCTGCAGCTAGTTATTTACCTGTAGCTAGTTATTTACCTGTAGCTAGTTATTTACCTGTAGCTAGTTATTTAACTGTAGCTAGTTATTTACCTGTAGCTAGTTATTTACCTGTAGCTAGTTATTTACCTGTAGCTAGTTATTTACCTGTAGCTAGTTATTTACCTGTAGCTAGTTATTTACCTGTAGCTAGTTATTTACCTGTAGCTAGTTATAGTGGGGAGAACAAGTATTTGATACACTGCCAATTTTGCAGGTTTTCCTACTTACAAAGCATGTAGAGGTCTGTCATTTTTATCATAGTTACACTTCAACTGTGAGAGACGGAATCTAAAACAAAAATCCAGAAAATCACATTGTATGATTTTTAAGTAATTAATTTGCATTTTATTGCATGACATAAGTATTTGATCACCTACCAACCAGTAAGAATTCTGGCTCTCACAGACCTGTTAGTTTTTCTTTAAGAAGCCCTCCTGTTCTCCACTCATTACCTGTATTAACTGCACCTGTTTGAACTCGTTACCTGTTAAAAAGACACCTGTCCACACACTCAATCAAACAGACTCCAACCTCTCCACAATGGCCAAGACCAGAGAGCTGTGTAAGGACATCAGGAATAAAATTGTAGACCTGCACAAGGCTGGGATGGGCTACAGGACAATAGGCAAGCAGCTTGGTGAGAAGGCAACAACTGTTGGCGCAATTATTAGAAAATGGAAGAAGTTCAAGATGACGGTCAATCGCCCTCGGTCTGGGGCTCCATGCAAGATCTCACCTCATAGGGCATCAATGATCATGAGGAAGGTGAGGGATCAGTCCAGAACTACACGGCAGGATCTGGTCAATGACCTGAAGAGAGCTGGGACCACAGTCTCAAAGAAAACCATTAGTAACACACTACGCCATCATGGATTAAAATCCTGCAGCGCACGCAAGGTCCCCCTGCTCAAGCCAGCGCATGTCCAGGCCCGTCTGAAGTTTGCCAATGACCATCTGGATGATCCAGAGGAGGAATGGGAGAAGGTCATGTGGTCTGATGAGACCACTTGCGGTGTTTGGAGGAAGAAGAAGGATGAGTACAACCCCAAGAACACCATCCCAACCGTGAAGCATGGAGGTGGAAACATCATTCTTTGGGGATGCTTTTCTGCAAAGGGGACAGGACGATTGCACCATATTGAGGGGAGGATGGATGGGGCCATGTATCGCGAGATCTTGGCCAACAACCTCCTTCCCTCAGTAAGAGCATTGAAGATGGGTCGTGGCTGGGTCTTCCAGCATGACAACGACCCGAAACACACAGCCAGGGCAACTAAGGAGTGGCTCCGTAAGAAGCATCTCAAGGTCCTGGAGTGGCCAAGCCAGTCTCCAGACCTGAACCCAATAGAACATCTTTGGAGGGAGCTGAAAGTCCATATTGCCCAGCGACAGCCCCGAAACCTGAAGGATCTGGAGAAGGTCTGTATGGAGGAGTGGGCCAAAATCCCTGCTGCAGTGTGTGCAAACCTGGTCAAGACCTACAGGAAACGTATGATCTCTGTAATTACAAACAAAGGTTTCTGTACCAAATATTAAGTTATGCTTTTCTGATGTATCAAATACTTATGTCATGCAATAAAATGCAAATTAATTACTTAAAAATCATACAATGTGTTTTTCTGGATTTTTGTTTTAGATTCCGTCTCTCACAGTTGAAGTGTACCTATGATAAAAATTACAGACCTCTACATGCTTTGTAAGTAGGATACCCTGCAAAATCGGCAGTGTATCAAATACTTGTTCTCCCCACTGTATTTACCTGTAGCTAGTTCAGAGATATGAAAGTCTCTTCAGCTCAACGTATCTTTCATGCAACACACACACAATGTCCCCAGTTAAAGACTAGTTAAACACCTCCACACACACACACACACACACACACACACACACACATACATACATTCACACACACACACACACACACACACACACACACACACACACACACACACACACACACACACACACACACACATCAACACCCACACCCACACCCACCCACACACACAGTCTTCCTCTAGCAGATGGGAGGATGGTTCATTAGTCTATCTGGCTCTGAGCCTGAGCTCCAGCAGCAGACCATGTCTTTATACCATGCTGTTAATATCCTCATTTATTCCTCTCCTTACTTTGCTCTAAAGACTCTAACAGTCTGCCATTTCATTGAATCATTTGCCCTTCATTTATATCTATTTTTACCTCAAAGTCTTTCCAGCACTGTTTAGTTTGCACCAACTTTGGTGTGTGTGTGTGTTTGTGTGTGAGTGAGTGTGTGTGTGTGTGTTTGGTTGGAGAAATCCATCATTTTCATCCTAGGCATCCTCTCTGAGTAAGTCTTGGTTCTGTATCCAGATTACAAATCTTGTTTTTCAACTCCAAACTTTTTAGTTTATTTTGTTCACAATCTTAATCTTAATCTCAGCAGGGAATTCTAGTAAATATGATATATTAGAGCCAGGCTGAGGCAGGCTGAGCCAGGCTGAGGCAGGCAGAGGCAGGCTGAGGCAGGCTGAGGCAGGCAGAGCCAGGCTGAGGCAGGCAGAGCCAGGCTGAGGCAGGCTGAGGCAGGCAGAGCCAGGCAGAGCCAGGCAGAGGCAGGCTGAGGCAGGCAGAGCCAGGCTGAGGCAGGCTGAGGCAGGCAGAGCCAGGCAGAGCCAGGCTGAGGCAGGCAGAGCCAGGCTGAGCCAGGCTGAGGCAGGCAGAGCCAGGCTGAGCCAGGCTGAGGCAGGCAGAGCCAGGCTGAGCCAGGCTGAGGCAGGCAGAGCCAGGCTGAGCCAGGCTGAGGCAGGCAGAGCCAGGCAGAGCCAGGCTGAGGCAGGCAGAGCCAGGCTGAGCCAGGCTGAGGCAGGCAGAGCCAGGCAGAGCCAGACTGAGGCAGGCTAGCAGTGGTCAGGATGATAGGGGAGGGCCTGAGGGCAGCAGGGTGGAGGAAGAAAACACACCGCTGAAGCCTCTGCATGCATCTTAAATGAACCCTATTCACTGTAGTGCACTGCTTTTGACCAGGCCCCCATGGCCAATAGGGTTCCCTTTGGGGTAAACTAGCTGGATGGACTATTTCATGCTGAATCAAGTCATTTTCCCTGGAAGAAGAGCTTTCTAAAAGCTAATTAAATATAATGTGGCTGTCAGGGAGAGGAGAAGAGGTGAGAGAGGGAGAGGAGGTGAGAGAGGCAACCCTTTAACAGCGTCAGTCATGTGTCAGACCATCACACCAGGACTGCTGCAGCACGGGCCAAAGCAGCCAATTACACTGACAGGCTATATGAAAAGTGAATTTCCTTTGTCCTTCTCGGGTCTCTGGAACTCTGGGTCTCTGGGACTCTGGGTCTCTGGGTCTCTGGGTCTGGATCTCTGGGTCTCTGAGTCTCTGGGTCTCTGGGTCTCTGGGTCTCTGGGTCTCTGGGTCTCTGGGTCTCTGGGTCTCTGGGTCTCTGGGGTTGGTGGAGAGGAAGAGAGGAGGCGATGTTGAAAGGATTTATCTAATGAAATAGAACTGAGATTCTAGTGTTAGCTATGGGGCAACGTCATACCATGGTTAGCATCGACACAAAAAACACACATTTACAGAGTTACTTGTTGCTATAATATTCGGAGAGTATTCAGACACCTTCCCGTTTTCAACATTTTGTTACGTTACACCCATATTCTAAAATTGATCAAATTCATTTTTTTCCTCATCAATCTACACAGAATACCCCGTAATGGCAAAGCAAAAAACGGTTTTTCGAAATTGTGGAAAATATATATTCAAAATTAAAAACGGAAATACCTAATTTACATAAATATTCAGACACTTTGCTATAAGACTCGAAATTGAGTCTCAGGTGCATTCTGTTTTCATTGATCACCCTTGAGATGTTTCTACAACTTGATTGGAGTCCACCTGTGGTAAATTCGATTGATTAGACATGATTTGGAAAGGCTGTCACACCCTGGCTCGGGGACTCATTATTACATTTACATTACATTTAAGTCATTTAGCAGACGCTCTTATCCAGAGCGACTTACAGGAGCAATTAGGGTTAAGTGCCTTGCTCAAGGGCACATTTACGTCATTTAGCAGACGCTCTAGTCCAGAGCGACTCACAAATTGATGCATTCACCCTATAGCCAGTGGGATAACCACTTTACAAATTATTTTTTTTGGGGGGGGGGGGGGTAGAATGATTACTTTATCCTATCCCAGGTATTCCTTAAAGAGGTGGGGTTTCAAATGTCTCCGGAAGGTGGTGAGCGACTCCGCTGTGTGTGTGTGTGGGGGGGGGGGGGGGGGGGGGTAGAAGGATTACTTTATCCTATCCCAGGTATTCCTTAAAGAGGTGGGGTTTCAAATGTCTCCGGAAGGTGGTGAGTGACTCCGCTGTGGGGGGGGGGTGGGGGGGGGTGGGGGGGGTGGAGGGGGGGGTAGAAGGATTACTTTATCCTATCCCAGGTATTCCTTAAAGAGGTGGGGTTTCAAATGTCTCCGGAAGGTGGTGAGCGACTCCGCTGTGTGTGTGGGGGGGGGGGGGGGGGGGTAGAAGGATTGCTTTATCCTATCCCAGGTATTCCTTAAAGAGGTGGGGTTTCAAATGTCTCCGGAAGGTGGTGAGTGACTCCGCTGTCCTGGCGTCGTGAGGGAGCTTGTTCCACCATTGGGGTGCCAGAGCAGCGAACAGTTTTGACTGGGCTGAGCGGGACCTATGCTTCCGCAGAGGAAGGGGAGCCAGCAGGCCAGAGGTGGATGAACGCAATGCCCTCGTTTGGGTGTAGGGACTGATCAGAGCCCGAAGGTACAGAGGTGCCGTTCCCCTCGCTGCTCCAAAGGCAAGCACCATGGTCTTGTAACGGATGCGAGCTTCAACTGGAAGCCAGTGGAGTGTGCGGAGGAGGGGGGTGACGTGAGAGAACTTGGGAAGGTTGAACACCAGACGGGCTGCGGCATTCTGGATGAGTTGTAGGGGTTTAATGGCACATGCAGGGAGGCCAGCCAACAGCGAGTTGCAGTAATCCAGACGGGAGATGACAAGTGCCTGGATTAGGACCTGTGCCGCTTCCTGTGTGAGGCAGGGTCGTACTCTCCGAATGTTGTAGAGCATGAACCTGCAGGAGCGGGTCACCGCCTTGATGTTAGCGGAGAACGACAGGGTGTTGTCCAGGGTCACGCCAAGGCTCTTCGCACTCTGGGAGGAGGACACAACGGAGTTGTCAACCGTGATGGCGAGATCATGGAACGGGCAGTCCTTCCCCGGGAGGAAGAGCAGCTCCGTCTTGCCAGGGTTCAGCTTGAGGTGGTGATCCGTCATCCATACTGATATGTCTGCCAGACATGCAGAGATGCGATTCGCCACCTGGTTATCAGAAGGGGGAAAGGAGAAGATTAGTTGTGTATCGTCAGCGTAGCAATGATAGGAGAGGCCGTGTGAGGATATGACAGAGCCAAGTGACTTGGTGTATAGGGAGAAAAGGAGAGGGCCTAGAACTGAGCCCTGGGGGACACCAGTGGTGAGAGCACGTGGTGCGGAGACAGCTTCTCGCCACACCACTTGGTAGGAGCGACCGGTCAGGTAGGACGCAATCCAGGAGTGAGCCGCGCCGGAGATGCCCAGCTCGGAGAGGGTGGAGAGGAGGATCTGATGGTTCACAGTATCAAAGGCATCAGACAGGTCTAGAAGGACAAGAGCAGAGGAGAGAGAGTTAGCTTTAGCAGTGCGGAGAGCCTCCGTGACACAGAGAAGAGCAGTCTCAGTTGAATGACCAGTCCTGAAACCTGATTGGTTTGGATCAAGAAGGTCATTCTGAGAGAGATAGCAAGAGAGTTGGCTAAAGACGGCACGCTCAATAGTTTTGGAAAGAAAAGAAAGAAGGGATACTGGTCTGTAGTTGTTGACATCAGTGGGGTCGAGTGTTGGTTTTTTGAGAAGGGGAGCAACTCTCGCTCTCTTGAAGACGGAAGGGACATGGCCAGCGGTCAAGGATGAGTTGATCAGCGAGGTGAGGTAGGGGAGAAGGTCACCGGAGATGGTCTGGAGAAGAGAGGAGGGGATGGGGTCAAGCGGGCAGGTTGTTGGGCGGCCTGCAGTCACAAGTCGCAGAATTTTATCTGGAGAGAGAGGGGAGAAAGAAGTCAAAGCATAGGGTAGGGCAGTGTGAGCAGGACCAGCAGTGTCATTAGACTTAACAAACGAGGATCGGATGTCGTCAACCTTCTTTTCAAAGTGGTTGACGAAGTCATCCACAGAGAGAGAGGAGGGGGGGGGGAGGGGTGGGGGGGGGAGGATTCAGGAGGGAGGAAAATGTGGCAAAGAGCTTCCTAGGGTTAGAGGCAGATGCTTGGAATTTAGAGTGGTAGAAGGTGGCCTTAGCAGCAGAAACAGATGAAGAAAATGTAGAGAGGAGGGAGTGAAAAGATGCCAGGTCGGCAGGGAGTTTAGTTTTCTTCCATTTCCGCTCCGCTGCCCGGAGCTCTGTTCTGTGAGCTCGCAATGAGTCATCAAGCCACGGAGCTGGAGGGGAGGACCGAGCCGGCCGGGAGGATAGGGGACACAGAGAGTCAAAGGATGCAGAAAGGGAGGAGAGGAGGGTTGAGGAGGCAGAATCAGGAGATTGGAGGGAGAAGGATTGAGCAGAGGGAAGAGATGATAGGATGGAAGAGGAGAGAGTAGTGGGAGAGAGAGAGCGAAGGTTGCGGCGGCGCATTACCATCTGTGTAGGGGCAGAGTGAGTAGTGTGGGAGGAGAGCGAGAGAGAAAAGGAAACAAAGTAGTAGTCGGAGACATGGAGGGGAGTTGCAGTGAGATTAGTAGAGGAGCAGCATCTAGTGAAGATGAGGTCAAGCGTATTGCCTGCCTTGTGAGTAGGGGGGGACGGTGAGAGGGTGAGGTCAAAAGAGGAGAGGAGTGGAAAGAAGGAGGCAGAGAGAAATGAGTCAAATGTGGACATAGGGAGGTTGAAATCCCCCAAAACTGTGAGGGGTGAGCCATCCTCAGGAAAGGAACTTATCAAGGCGTCAAGCTCATTGATGAACTCTCCAAGGGAACCTGGAGGGCGATAGATGACAAGGATATTAAGCTTAAATGGGCTAGTGACTGTGACAGCATGGAATTCAAATGAGGAGATAGACAGATGGGTTAGGGGAAAAATTGAGAATGTCCACTTGGGAGAGATGAGGATTCCTGTACCACCACCCCTCTGACCAGATGCTCTCGGGGTATGCGAGAACACATGGTCAGACGAGGAGAGAGCAGTAGGAGTAGCAGTGTTTTCAGTGGTAATCCATGTTTCCGTCAGCGCAAGGAAGTCGAGGGACTGGAGGTTGGCATAGGCTGGGATGAAGTCAGCTTTGTTGGCAGCAGAACGGCAGTTCCAGAGGCTGCCTGAGACCTGGAACTCCAGGTGTGGGGTGCGTGCAGGGACCACCAGGTTAGAGAGGCAGCAGCCACGCGGTGTGGTGCGTTTGTGTAGCCTGTGCAGAGAGGAGAGAACGGGGATAGGCAGAGGCATAGTTGACAGGCTGTAGCAAATGGCTACAAAAATGCAGAGGAGATCGGAATGAAATGAGCTAAGCATCTGGGAGAGGAGAGAGCAGGGCCTCCCTCACCAAAAACTTCTACCTCAGAAACTAAAATTGTTTCACTGAACCACCCGAACAAAAACTCTCCCAACTTCCACCTTTAGAAATCAGAATTGTTGTGAACCACAGCGGTTCAGTGTTTAAAGGAATAGACTCAACCCACTTTATTCAGCTAGCTAACTATGACACCATAGCTAACTAGCATGATAGCATCCAATAACAATAACACACAGTTTAGCACCAACACTTGGTCACAACAAACCACCAATAGTGTGTTAACTAGCTAACTAGCATGCTAGCATCCAGTAACACACAGTTTAGCACCAACACTTGGTCACAACAAACCACCAATAGTGTGTTAACACACTAAACAGATCATTCGTGTCTGTGTCAAGTTCCTTTCATGACGCAGCAATGATTAAACGTTGGCTAGCTAGGACAAGTATATTGTATTTAGCTACTACAGTACAGTTAGCTGGTCGTGTTGGGTAGCTAGCAATGGCCACTGTGTTGACTTTGTTTGAAGAACGGCTAGCTAGCTAGCTTCGTGCTACACCCGGCACACAATGGCTACTGTGTTGACTCTGACTCTGTTCGAAAAACGGCTAGTTAGCCAGGGTGTGTTCATTCTATGTTTTCTGTTTCTTTGGTGGGTGTTCTAGGTTGTCTATTTTCTATGTTTGCCGGTGTGACTCCCAATCAGAGGCAACGAGTGTCAGCTGTCGGCTGGTTGTCTCTGATTGGGAGCCATATTTAATCTGTCTGTTTTTCTTTCGGGTTGTGGGATTTTGTTCGTGTGTGTTCGTGTTGTACCATAGACGTCACGCATTCGTTGTTTATTGTTTTGTTCGTGTGAGCATTTAATAAATATAATATGTTCACTCGCAACGCTGCGCCTTGGTCTCCCTCATTAGACGATCGTGACAGAAAATCCCACCAGTACCAGACCAAGCAGCGTGAGAAGCAGAGAGGAAGGACCTGGGATCAGTGGAGTAGGAGTTTCGGCTGGGCCCCGCTAGGTGAAGAGAAGAGAGGCTGGTCTATGGAGCAATGGATCAAGAGCTTCGACTGGGTCAAGCCCATTGAGGAGCTGAGTGACGAGGGTTGGAGACAGAGGAGCGAGAGGTGGGCGAGAACGATGGAGGCCTGGCCCACGGGGAGGAGAGACCCCCAGAAAATTTTTAGGGGGGGGCTCACGACGTGGACGACGGGGCAGCAGGAGGCCGCGAGGGAGCGGTCCAGCGGGTGTGAAGAGGAGGCCGCCAGGTTAAGGGGGCCACTGGTCACAGAGGAGAGGGAAAGTGTGGAGGCACGGCGAGAGGTACTGGGGTGTGTTACCAGTCCGGTCCGGCCCGTTCCTGATCCCTGCGTAGGGCCAGTGGTGTGTGTCCCCAGTACGGTCCGGCCTGTTCCTGTTCCTCGCATCGAGCCTGTGGTGCGTGTCGTCAGCCCAGCCCGGCCTGTTCCTGCTTCCCGCACCGAGCCTATGGTGCGCGTCGCCAGCCCGGCCCGGCCTGTTCCTGCTCCCTGCACTAAACCTGTGGTGCGCGTCGCCAGCCCGGTCCGGCCCGTTCCTGCTCTCCGCACCAAGTCTGTGGTGCGCGTCGCCAGCCCGGCCCGGCCTGTTCCTGCTCCCCGCACCAAACCTGTGGTGCGCGTCGCCAGCCCGGTCCGGCCCGTTCCTGCTCTCCGCACCAAGTCTGTGGTGCGCGTCGCCAGCCCGGCCCGGCCTGTTCCTGCTCCCCGCACCAAACCTGTGGTGCGCGTCGCCAGCCCGGCCCGGCCTGTTCCTGCTCCCCGCACCAAGTCTGTGGTGCGTTTCGTCAGCCCTGTCCGGCTCGTTCCTGCTCTCCGCACCAAGTCTGTGGAGCGCGTCGCCAGCCCATTCCGGTCCATTCCTGCTCCACGCACCAAGCCAGGGGTGTGTATCGTCAGCCCGGTCCGGTCCGTTCCTGTTCCACGCACCAAGCCAGGGGCGCGTGTCGTCAGTCCGGCTCCGGCCAGCGGGGCTAGACAGGACCAGGGGTACTTTGGGGGGTTGGAGAGGAAGTGGGGATCAAGCCCGGAGCCGGAGCCGCCGCCGAGGAGGAATGCCCACCCAGCCCTCCCCTGTTTTTGCTCGTATTTAGGCGCGGTCGCAGTCCGCGCCTTTAGGGGGGGGTACTGTCACACCCTGGCTCGGGGACTCATTATGTTGAGCCAGGGTGTGTTCATTCTATGTTTTCTGTTTCTTTGGTGGGTGTTCTAGGTTGTCTATTTTCTATGTTTGCCGGTGTGACTCCCAATCAGAGGCAACGAGTGTCAGCTGTCGGCTGGTTGTCTCTGATTGGGAGCCATATTTAATCTGTCTGTTTTTCTTTCGGGTTGTGGGATTTTGTTTGTGTGTGTTCGTGTTGTACCATAGACGTCACGCATTCGTTGTTTATTGTTTTGTTCGTGTGAGCATTTAATAAATAGAATATGTTCACTCGCAACGCTGCGCCTTGGTCTCCCTCATTAGACGATCGTGACAAAGGCACACACCTGTCTATATAAGATCCCACAGTTGACAGTGCATGAAGGAATTGTCCGTAGAGCTCCGAGACAGGATTATGTCGAGGCACAGATCTGGGAAGGGTACCAAAAAAGATCTGCTGCATTGAAAGTCCCCAAGAACACAGTGGCCTCCATCATTCTTAAATGGAAGAAGTTTGGAACCACCAAGACTCTTCCTAGAGCTGGCCGCCCGGCCAAACTGAGCAATCGGGGGAGAAGGGCCTTGGTCAAGAACCTGATGGTCACTCTGACGGAGCTCTAGAGTTCCTCTGTGGAGATGGGAGAACCTTCCAGAAGGACAACCATCTCTGCAGCACACCACCAATCAGGCCTTTATGCTAGAGTGGCTAATGGAAGCCACTCCTCAGTAAAAGGCACCTAAAGACTCTCAGACTATGAGAAACAAGATTCTTTGGTCTGATGAAACCAAGATTGAACTCTTTGGCCTGAATGCCTAGCATCACGTCTGGAGGAAACCTGGCACCATCCCTGCGGTGAAGCATGGTGGTGGCAGCATCATACTGTGGGGATGATTTTCAGTGGCAGGGACTTGGAGACTAGTCAGGTTCGAGGGAATGATGAACGGAGCAAAGTACAGAGAGATCCTTGATGAAAACCTGCTCCAGAGCGCTCAGGACCTCAGACTGGGGGGCAAACGTTCACCTTCCAACTGTTACAGGAGGGGGTCGCAGTTCCGGAGCGATCCACTAGGTGTCCTCCTCCGACAACCTTAGGCACCTCCTCACTCACAGTCTGGACTAATCAGTATCTTATTGGTGTCACCTGTGTCTACCTGTTCACCTCTGTATTTATGCCCTCACTTCCCTGTGTTCCCTTGCTCAGTTTTCTCTGCTAGTTTCTCAATCCCAAGCAGTACGAATCAGTGTCTGATTCATACTGCTTGGGTACAGGTACTTGAGAAGTGTTCTCCCTGTTTCATTGCTGTTTCAGTCGTAGTTAGTATTTCATATTTTTGCTGTCAGCCTGTTTTTGGAGACCAATTTGCTCCTCCTATATTTTATTGTGATAAGTCCGTTATTTTGTATCCTGGTTTTGGGACCACCAGTAAAGATCCTTGTTTCACCATCTCTGCCTACTGCCTACTGTCTATCCTGCACCGCACCTGGGTCACACCTCACACCAACCCTTACATCCAACAGGACAATGACCCTAAGCGTACAGCCAAGACAACGCAGGAGTGGCTTCAGGACAAGTCTCTGAATGTCCTTGAGTGGCCCAGCCAGAGCCTGGACTTGAACCCGATCGATTATCTCTGTGGAGACCTGAAAATAGCTGTGCAGCAACACTCCCCATCCAACCTGACAGAGCTTGAGAGGATCTGCAGAGAAGAATGGGAGAAACTCCCCAAATACAGGTGTGCCAAGCTTGTAGCGTCATACCCAAGAAGACTCGACGCCGTAATCACTGCCAAAGGTGCTTCAACAAAGTACTGAGTAAAGGGTCTGAATACTTATGTAAAAGTGATATTTCAGTTTTTTATTTGTAATAATTTTGCAAAAATTAATGATTGGATTAATGATTACTTTAAAAGGTTGAATGTGTAAAAAATTGAATAATAATGGATTTAATTCCTGTAAATCAGGTTTTAGAATTGGGTTTGTTGTATCTCCGTTACCTGTACCTCTGCTACCAAAAATCAACAAAAGTTAATTTTTTGAAAAAAGTATCCAAGCTAAAAATTTGGAAATATCTAAAAAGAAAGAATATTAGTACGTAGTTTAATAAAAAGGCTGTTTAATTTAATGGACACCGAGCATCAACAGTGAGGGAAAAAAGTATTTGATCCCCTACTGATTTTGTACGTTTGCCCACTGACAAAAACATGATCAGTCTATAATTTTAATGGTAGGTTTATTTGAACAGTGAGAGACAGAATAACAACAAAAAAATCCAGAATAACGCATGTCAAAAATGTTATAAATTGATTTGCATTTTAATGAGGGAAATAAGGATTTGACCCCTCTGCAAAACATGACTTAGTACTTGGTGGTAAAACCCTTGTTGGCAATCACAGAGGTCAGACGTTTCTTGTAGTTGGCCACCAGGTTTGCACACATCTCAGGAGGGATTTTGTTCTACTCCTCTTTGCAGATCTTCTCCAAGTCATTAAGGTTTCGAGGCTGACGTTTGGCAACTCGAACCTTCAGCTCCCTCCACAGATTTTCTATGGGATTAAGGTCTGGAGACTGGCTAGGCCACTCCAGGACCTTAATGTGCTTCTTCTTGAGCCACTCCTTTGTTGCCTTGGCCGTGTGTTTATGGTCATTGTCATGCTGGAATACCCATCCACGACCCATTTTCAATGCCCTGGCTGAGGGAAGGAGGTTCTCACCCAAGATTTGACGGTACATGGCCCCGTCCATCGTCCCTTTGATGCGGTGAAGTTGTCCTGTCCCCTTAGCAGAAAAACACCCCCAAAGCATTATGTTTCCACCTCCATGTTTGACGGTGGGGATGGTGTTCTTGGGGTCATAGGCAGCATTACTCCTCCTCCAACCGCGGCGAGTTGAGTTGATGCCAAAGAGCTCGATTTTGGTCTAATCTGACCACAACACTTTCACCCAGTTCTCCTCTGAATCATTCAGATGTTCATTGGCAAACTTCAGATGGCCCTGTATATGTGCTTTCTTGAGCAGGGGGACCTTGCGGGCGCTATAGGATTTCAGTCCTTCACGGCATAGTGTGTTACCAATTGTTTTCTTGGTGACTATGGTCCCAGCTGCCTTGAGATCATTGACAAGATCCTCCCGTGTAGTTCTGGGCTGATTCCTCACCATTCTCATGATCATTGCAACTCTACGAGGTGAGATCTTGCATGGAGCCCCAGGCCGAGAGAGATTGACAGTTCTTTTGTGTTTCTTCCATTTGCGAATAATCGCACCAACTGTTGTCACCTTCTCACCAAGCTGCTTGGCGATGGTCTTGTAGCCCATTCCAGCCTTGTGTAGGTCTACAATCTTGTCCCTGACATCCTTGGAGAGCTCTTTGGTCTTGGCCATGGTGGAGAGTTTGGAATCTGATTGATTGATTGCTTCTGTGGACAGGTGTCTTTTATACAGGTAACAAGCTGAGATTAGGAGCACTCCCTTTAAGAGTGTGCTCCTAATCTCAGCTCGTTACCTGTATAAAAGACACCTGGGAGCCAGAAATCTTTCTGATTGAGAGGGGGTCAAATACTTATTTCCCTCATTAAAATGCAAATCAATTTATAAAATTTTTGACATGAGTTTGTCTGGATTTTTTTGTTGTTATTCTGTCTCTCACTGTTCAAATAAACCTACCATCAAAATTATAGACTGATAATTTATTTGTCAGTGGGCAAACGTACAAAATCAGCAGGGGATCAAATACTTTTTTCCCTCACTGTAAGTATTTAATCACCTACCAACCAGTAAGAATTCCGGCTCTCACAGACCTGTTAGTTTTTCTTTAAGAAGCCCTCCTGTTCTCCACTCATTACCTGTATTAACTGCACCTGTTTGAACTCGTTACCTGTATAAAAGACACCTGTCCACACACTCAATCAAACAGACTCCAACCTCTCCACAATTGCCAAGACCAGAGAGCTGTGTAAGGACTTCAGGGATAAAATTGTAGACCTGCACAAGGCTGGGATGGGCTACAGGACAATAGGCAAGCAGCTTGGTGAGAAGACAACAACTGTTGGCGCAATTATTAGAAAATGGAAGAAGTTCAAGATGACGGTCAATCGCCCTCGGTCTGGGGCTCCATGCAAGATCTCACCTCGTGGGGCATCAATGATCATGAGAAAGGTGAGGGATCAGCCCAGAGCTACACGGCAGGACCTGGTCAATGACCTGAAGAGAGCTGGGACCACAGTCTCAAAGAAAACCATTAGTAACACACTACGCCGTCATGGATTAAAATCCTGCAGCGCACGCAAGGTCCCCCTGCTCAAGCCAGCGCATGTCCAGGCCCGTCTGAAGTTTGCCAATGACCATCTGGATGATCCAGAGGAGGAATGGGAGAAGGTCATGTGGTCTGATGAGACAAAAATAGAGCTTTTTGGTCGAAACTCCACTCGCTGTGTTTGGAGGAAGAAGAAGGATGAGTACAATCCCAAGAACACCATCCCAACCGTGAAGCATGGAGGTGGAAACATCATTCTTTGGGGATGCTTTTCTGCAAAGGAGACAGGACGACTGCACCGTATTGAGGGGAGGATGGATGGGGCCATGTATCGCAAGAACCTCCTTCCCTCAGTAAGAGCATTGAAGATGGGTCGTGGCTGGGTCTTCCAGCATGACAACGACCCGAAACACACAGCCAGGACAACTAAGGAGTGGCTCCCTAAGAAGCATCTCAAGGTCCTTGTGTGGCCTAGCCAGTCTCCAGACCTGAACCCAATAGAAAATATTTGGAGGGAGCTGAAAGTCCGTATTGCCCAGCGACAGCCCCGAAACCTGAAGGATCTGGAGAAGGTCTGTATGGAGGAGTGGGCCAAAATCCCTGCTGCAGTGTGTGCAAACCTGGTCAAGACCTACAGGAAACGTATGATCTCTGTAATTGCAAACAAAGGTTTCTGTACCAAATATTAAGTTCTGCTTTTCTGATGTATCAAATACTTATGTCATGCAATAAAATGCAAATGAATTACTTAAAAATCATACAATGTGATTTTCTGGATTTCTGTTTTAGATTCCGTCTCTCACAGTTGAAGTGTACCTATGATAAAAATTACAGACCTCTACATGCTTTGTAAGTAGGAAAACCTGCAAAATCGGCAGTGTATTAAATACTTGTTCTCCCCACTGTATATTTGCGAGAAGAAAACATATGGGGTATTGGAAGTGATGAAGACAATTACATTGATGGAAGTTACAATCTCTCTGAAATATTAAAGCTGATCAACCCCCTAAAAATAAAAAAATAAAAATAAAAAGTTAACAAATAAACTCCCCCCCTAAAGAAAATCCGTTGTAAGGCAACAAAATAGGAAAAATGCCAAGGGGGGTGAATACTTTAGCAAGCCACTGTATATACTGTATTCTATTCTACTGTATTTTAATCAATGCCATTCTGACATTGCTCATCCTAATATTTATATATTTCTTAATTCCATTATTTTACTTTTAGATTTGTGTGTATTGTTGTAAATTGTTAGATACTACTGCACTGTTGGAACTAGGAACACAAGCATTTCACTACACCCACAATAACATCTGTTAAATATGTGTCTGTTACCAATAACATTTGATTTGATTTGATTTGAATAAAGAGATGCTCTGCTTTTTTGACACCACACTCCACAAAGCAAGTCCTGCAGTCTCTAATTTTATCTTATCTTGATTATTGTCCAGTCATATGGTCAAGTTCTGCAAATAAATACTAAGTTAAGCTGCAGCTGGCCCGGAACAGACCCACAAGTCTTGCTCTTCATTGTAATCAGAGGACTAATATTAATACTATGTATGCCAGCCTCTCTTGGCTAAGAGTTGAGGAAAGACTGACTGCATCACTTCTTGTTTTTGTAAGAAACATTAATGTTTTGGAAATTCCAAATTGTTTGCATAGTCAACTTACACACAGCTCTGACACACACTTACCCCACCAGACATGCCATCAGGGGTCTTTTCACAGTCCCCAGGTCAAGAACAAATTCAAGGAAATGTACAGTATTATACAGAGCCATGAGTGCATGGAACTCCCTTCCATGTTATAGAGCGCAAGTGAAAAAATAAATAAAGCAACACCTCACAGCACTGAAAATGTATAAATCATGTGACTAAACTGAATAAAAAGAAGACGAAACTACACTATGAAACAAAGAGAAATGACATAAAGAATGATAGTAAAAAAGCATTGGAGCACCTTAAATGAAATGTTGGGCAAAAAGGCAAACTCAGCTCCATCATTCATTGAATCAGATGGCTCATTCATCACAAAACCCACTATTGCCAATTACTTTAATTATTTTTTCATTGGCAAGATTAGCAAACTTAGGCATGACATGCCATCAACACTACACATCCAAGTATAACTGATGAAATGATAAAAGACAAGCATTGAATTCCGTAAAGTGGAAGAGGTGAAAAAAGTATTGTTGTCTATCAACAATGACAAGCCAACGGGATCTGACAACTTGGATGGAAAATTACTGAGGATAATAGTGGATGATATTGCCACTCCTATTTGCCATATCTTCAATTTAAGCCTACTAGAAAGTGTGTGCCCTCAGGCCTGGAGGGAAGCAAAAGTAATTCCGCTACCTGACTCAAATAACCGACCAATCAACCTGTTACCAACCCTTAGTAAACTTTTGGAAAAAATTGTGTTTGAACAGATACAATGCGATTTTATAGTAAACAAATTGACAACAGACTTTCAGCACGCTTATAAGGAAGGACATTAAACTGACTGATTGGCTGAGAGAAATGTATGATAAAAATATTGTGGGGGCTGTTTTGTTAGACTTCAGAGCGGCTTTTGACATAATCGATCATAGTCTGCTGCTGGAAAATGTATATGTTATGGCTTTACACCCCCTGCTATACTGTGGATAAAGAGTTACCTGTCTAAGAGAACACAGAGGGTGTTCTTTAATGGAAGCCTCTGTAACATAATCCAGGTAGAATCAGGAATTCCCCAGGACAGCTGTCTAGGCCCCTTACTTTCTTCAATCTTTACTAACGACATGCCACTGGCTTTGAGTAAAGCCAGAGTGTCTATGTATGCAGATGACTCAACACTATACATGTCAGCTACTACAGCAACTGAAATGACGGCAACACTTAACAAAGCGCTGCAGTTAGTTTCAGAATGGGTGGCAAGGAATAAGTCAGTCCTAAATATTTCAAAAACTAAAAGCATTGTATTTGGGACAAATCATTCACTAAACCTCAACTAAATATTGTAATAAATAATGTGGAAATTGAGCAAGTTGAGGAGACTAATTTTGTTGGAGTAACGCTGGATTGTAAACTCTCATGATCAAAACATATTGATACAACAGTAGCTAAGATGGGGAGAAGTCTGTCCATAATAAAGCGCTGCTCTACCTTCTTAACAACACTATCAACAAGGCAGGTCCTACAGGCCCTAGTTTTGTCACACCTGGACTACTGTTCAGTCATATGGTCAGGTGCCACAAAGAGGGACCTCGGAAAATTACAATTGTCTCAGAACAGAGCAGCACGGCTGGCACTTTAATGTACATGGAGAGCTAACATTAATAATATGCATGTAAATCTCTCATGGCTCAAAGTGGAGGAGCGATTGACTTCATCACTACTTGTTTTTGTAAGAAATGTTGACAAGCTGAATGTACTGAGCTGTCTGTTTAAGTTACTAGCACACAACTCAGACACCCATGCATACCCCACAAGACATGCCAGCAGAGGTCTCTTCACAGTCCCCAAGTCCAGAACAGACTATGGGAGGCGCACAGTACTACATAGAGCCATGACTACATGGAACTCTATTCCACATCAAGTAACTCATGCAAGCAGTAGAATCAGATTTAATAGGGTGGCAGGTAGCTTAGTGGGTACCTGCCTTTAACCTTAACTCCCAATAAGCTCCTCCTCCCCTTTTATTCCCTCACTCCTCCCCTCCCCAATAAGCTGCTTCCCTCCCCTCCTCGCATATACTCACTGTGCTCTATACATTATGATCCATCATCATACTGTATTCATGTTCTGTATATTAATGTACCGTATGTTAATTACATTTTTGTCATTTAGCAGACGCTCTTATCCAGAGCAACTTACAGTTAGTAAGTGCATAAATTTTTTGGGCCTCATACTGGCCCCCTGTGGGAATCAAACCCACAACCCTGGCGTTGCAAACGCCATGCTCTACCAACTGAGCTACATTCCTGCCAGCCATTCCCACCCCTACCCTGGGCCAATTGTGGCCGGCTACGACAGAGCCTGGATTCGAACCAGGATCTCTAGTAGCATGGCTAGCACTGCCTTAGACCACTGCGCCACTCGGGAGGCTAATGTTAATGTACTGTATTAATGTACTGTATTAATGTACACTACATGACCAAAATATGTGGACACGTGCTCGTCGAACATCTCATTCCAAAATCATGGCCTTTAATATGGAGTTGGTCCCCCCTTTGCTGTTATAACAGCTTCCACTCTTCTGGGAAGGCTTTCCACTAGATGTTGGAACATTGCTGCAGGGACTTGCTTCCATTCAGCCACAAGAGCATTAGTGAGGTCAGGCATTGATGTTGGGCGATTAGGCCTGGCTCGCAGTCGGCGTTCCAAATCATCCCAAAGGTGTTCGATGGGGTTGAGGTCAGGGCTTTGTGCGGGCCAGTTAAGTTCTTCCACACTGATCTCGACAAACCATTTCTGTATGGACCTTGCTTTGTGCACGGGGGCATTGTCATGCTGAAACAGGAAAGGTCCTTCCCCAAACTCTTGCCATAAAGTTGGAAGCACGGAATGGTCTAGAATGTCCTTGTATGCTGTATCATTTAGATTTCCCTTCACTGGAACTAAGGGGCCTAGCCCAAACCATGAAAAACAGCCCCAGACCATTATTCCTCCTCCACCAAACTTTACAGTTGGCACTATGCATTGGGGCAGGTAGCGTTCTCCTGGCATCCGCCAAACCCAGATTCGTCCGTCGGACTGCCAGATGGTGAAGTGTGATTCATCACTCCAGAGAACTCGTTTCCACTGCTCCAGAGTCCAATGACGGCGAGCTTTACACCACTCCAGCCGACGCTTGGCGTTGCACATGGTGATCTTAGGCTTGTGTGTGGCTGCTCGGCCATGGAAACCCATTTCATGAAGCATCCAACGAACAGTTCTTCTGCTGACGTTGCTTCCAGAGGCAGTTTGGAACTCGGTAGTGAGTGTTGTGCTGACGTTGCTTCCAGAGGCAGTTTGGAACTCGGTAGTGAGTGTTGCAACCGAGGACAGACGATTGTTATGCACTACGCCCTTCAGCACTCGGCGGTCCCGTTCTGTGAGCTTGTGTGGCCTACCACTTCGCGGCTGAACCGTTGTTGCTCCTAGACGTTTCCACTTCACAATAACACCACTTACAGTTGACCGGGGCAGCTTTAGCAGGGCAGAAATTTGACAAACTGACTTGTTGGAAAGGTGGCATCCTATGATGGTGCCACATTGAAAGTCACTGAGCTCTTCAGTACGGGCCATTCTACTGCCAATGTTTGTCTATGGAGATTGCATGGTTGTGTGCTCGATTTTATACACCTGTCAGCAACGGGTGTGGCTGAAATAGCCGAATCCACTCATTTGAAGGGGTGTCCACATACTTTTGTATATATAGTGTAAATACTCACTGTGCTCTAAATACAGTCGCTAGTGTAAGTCTATACACCCCTTGCAGAGGTGGTATATTTTGCTGCCTTAAATTTAAATCTAAAAAGGGATTACATTTGAACTTTTTCCTACTGACCTACACAACCTGCATTATCAAAGTGAAAGACAATGTATAGAAAATGTCTAAAACTAAGTTAAAATAAAAAACACGGATATATTAAATCTTTGCTTTGGTTTCTTTGCGAGGTCGTCGGGTAAGCTTGGCCCTACCCTATGCTTTGACTTCTTTCTTCCCTCTCTCTCCAGATAAAATCTTGCGACTTGTGACTGCAGGCCGCCCAACAACCTGCCCGCTTGACCCTAAATTGTAAAGTGGTTATCCCACTGGCTATAAGGTGAATGCACCAATTTGTAAGTCGCTCTGGATAAGAGCGTCTGCTAAATGACGTAAATGTAAATGTAAATAGGTCTTCACACCCCAGAGATAATAGCATTGGCAGCAGTTTGAATAAGAATCCACCAACTTTGAGGGCAACATATTACCATTGTTTTTTTCAAGCTCAATCAGTTTGGTTGGAAATTATTGATGTATAGCAATATCCGAATATTGTCTTAATTTTCAAGAAGATTTAATTTATGGCTGAGACTGGATGACTAAGTAACACTCAACACCTCTTGTAAAGCCTGTCTGGAGTGTGTTTGGCCTTAAAATTAGTATAATTGTCGCACTGAAACTTTACTTATTTCCCAGTGTTAGGTCTTTGGAGGACTGAGGCAGGTTTTCCTGTTAGGTCTTTGGAGGACTGAGGCAGGTTTTCCTGTTAGGTCTTTGGAGGACTGAGGCAGGTCTTCCTGTTAGGTCTTTGGAGGACTGAGGCAGGTTTTCCTCTGTGTGTTTACATTGGCTTTGCTCCTTTCCTATTTCTTTTGATCTGGACCAACTCCCCAGTGACATGCAAACCCATGACATGCTGACACCACAATATTCAATCTGTGATGTGTTGGATTTGCCCAAAAAAGGTCATGTCTTTGCCATGTTGTTGCAGTATTACTTAACGGCCTTGTTAGAAACTGGATGGATGATTTAAAAAACATTTTTTTAGTACAGGCCAGTAATGTCTAGTGAATGCAATGTTGTTGATCCATGCACAGTTTGCTCTCAGCTCAGCAAATGAACACTGTGTCTGTTTTAAAACCATCATTAGCATTTCCACACTCTCCAACAGCTCATTTAGGAAGGATGGCCACATATCTGCAGTGTCTGAATTATGATACACCATCCAGAGATGAATACTTGACCATTCTCAAAGGGATATTGAGTGTCTGGGAGATGATACAACATCCAGAGAATATATTTAAATATTTTTGTATTTATAACGGATCCCCATTAGTTTCTGCCAAGGCAGCAGCTACTCTTCCTGGGGTCCAGCAAAATTAAGTCAGTTATACAAAATTTAAAACGTTACAATACATTCACAACAGATTTCACAACACATTAAGTGTGTGCCCTCAGGCCACCACTCTACAACCACATACAGTGGCTTGCGAAAGTATTCACCCCCCTTGGCATTTTTCCTATTTTGTTGCCTTACAACCTGGAATTAAAATTGATTTTTGGGGGGGGTTGTATCATTTGATTTACACAACATGCCTACCACTGCAAGTCTCTTGGGGTATGTCTCTGTAAGCTTGGCACATCGAGCCACTGGGATTTTTGCCCATTCTTCAAGGCAAAACTGCTCCAGCTCCTTCAAATTGGATGGGTTCCATCGGTGTACAGCAATCTTTAAGTCATACCATAGATTCTCAATTGGATTGAGGTCTGGGCTTTGACTAAGCCATTCCAAGACCTTTAAAAGTTTCCCCTTAAACCACTCAAGTGTTGCTTTAGCAGTATGCTTAGTGTCATTGTCCTGCTGGAAGGTGAACCTCCGTCCCAGTCTCAAATCTCTGGAAGACTGAATCAGGTTGACTGTACTGGGTTCACAGTAGTCTACAGGGAGGTATAGATATGAATGTACTGGGTTCACAGTAGTCTACAGGGAGGTATAGATATGAATGTACTGGGTTCACAGTAGTCTACAGGGAGGTATAGATATGAATGTACTGGGTTCACAGTAGTCTACAGGGAGGTATAGATATGAATGTACTGGGTTCACAGTAGTCTACAGGGAGGTATAGATATGAATGTACTGGGTTCACAGTAGTCTCCCGAGTGGCGCAGTGGTCTAAGGCGCTGCATTGCAGTGCTAACTGTGCCACTAGAGATCCTGGTTCGAATCCAGGCTCTGTTGCAGCCGGCCGCGACCGGGAGACTCATGGGCGGCGCACACTTGGCCCAGCGTTGTCCAGGGTAGGGGAGGGAATGGCCGGCAGGGATGTAGCTCAGTTGATAGAGCATGGTGTTTGCAATGCCAGGGTTGTGGGTTTGTTTCCCACGGGGGGGCCAGTATAAAAATATATATATATATGTATTCACTAACTGTAAGTCGCTCTGGATAAGAGCGTCTGCTAAATGACTAAAATGTAAATGTAGTCTACAGGGAGGTATAGATATGACTGTACTGGGTTCACAGTAGTCTACAGGGAGGTATAGATATGAATGTACTGGGTTCACAGTAGTCTACAGGGAGGTATATATATGAATGTACTGGGTTCACAGTAGTCTACAGGGAGGTATAGATATGAATGTCCTGGGTTCACAGTAGTCTACAGGGAGGTATAGATATGAATGTACTGGGTTAACAGTAGTCTACAGGGAGGTATAGATATGAATGTACTGGGTTAACAGCAGTCTACAGGGAGGTGTAGATATGAATGTACTGGGTTAACAGTAGTCTACAGGGAGGTGGTCTTATTACACCACTTCAGCTAAGTAATGGAACGCCAGAGGAAACATGTTCTGAAAATAGTCCACAATTAAAAGTCATATTTTCTAAGAATACAATAGGCTATATTGAAATGCTTTTTTTTAACAGCACTGGGGTAAACATATTCTGAAAGTAGTCCAAAAATCTAACTTTTTTAAGTGATTATGTGTTGGTGTGAAATGAGTCTTACATATTTATAGTGTCCTGACTGTTCTATACTGTGTCCCAAATGGCAACCTATTCCCTATTTAGTGCACTACTTTTGACCAGAGAATGGCACCCTATTCCCTATTTAGTGCACTACTTTTGACCAGAGAATGGCACCCTATTCCCTATTTAGTGCACTACTTTTGACCAGGGCCCATAGGGTGCCATTTGGGACACACATCTAGTCTGTTCTGGGGAGTACCCCCTCAGAGTTCCCAAACCCTAACCCTGAAACCAAACCGTAACCCTCTCAGTGTAAGGGTTGGTGTGAGGTGTGACCCAGGTGCAGTGCAGGATAGACAGTAGGCAGTAGACAGAGATGGTGAAACAAGGATCTTTACTGGTGGTCCCGAAGCCAGAATACAAAATAACGGACTTTTCACGATAAAAGAAAGGCGTAGCAAATAAGTCTCCAAAAACCGTCTGACAGCCAAAATACGAAATATACCTAAGACTGAAACAAATAACAAAACAGGGAGAACACTTCTCAAGTACCTGTACATAGCTCTCCGATCAGACATTGCATAGTACTCCTGGAAATAGAGAAACTAGCAGAGAGAACTGAGCAAGGGAACACAGGGAAGTGAGGGCATAAATACGCAGGTGAACAGGTAGACACAGGTGAACAGGTAGACACAGGTGACACCAATAGGAAGATGATTAGTCCAGACTGTGAGTGAGGAGGTGCCTAAGGTTGTCGGAGGAGGACACCTAGTGGATCGCTCCGGAACTGCGACCCCCTCCTGTAACACTCAGACCCCCTCAGACAATGATTTTAGTATTTAGTATGGGTGAACCCCTCTGCTTCCCTCCCTCTGTGTTTGGTCTGTCTGCCTGCCTGCCTGCCTGCCTGCCTGCCTGCCTGCCTGCCTGCCTGCCTGCCTGCCTGCCTGCCTGCCTGTCTGTCTGTCTGTCTGTCTGTCTGTCTGTCTGTCTGTCTGTCTGTCTGTCTGTCTGTCTGTCTGTCTGTCTGTCTGTCTGTCTGTCTGTCTGTCTGTCTGTCTGCCTGCCTGCCTGCCTGCCTGTCTGTCTGTCTGTCTGTCTGTCGGTCTGTCTGTCTGTCTGTCTGTCTGTCTGTCTGTCTGTCTGCCTGTCCGTCTGCCTGTCCGTCTGCCTGTCCGTCTGCCTGTCCGTCTGCCTGTCTGTCTGTCTGTCTGTCTGCCTGTCTGTCTGCCTGTCTGTCTTTCTGTCTCACAAGCAAAATGAAAACATGCCACCTCTCAAATTCTGCTTCTTGATGTAAAATACTGCCAAGGAATTTTCCAGATATTTTTAAATTTTTTTGCCAATAAATGAGTAAAAAACAAAACATAATTCTTCTGATTTTCCATCTATGTATATTTCAACTGGTATAAAGTTGCGACCTCACATAAATGAAACAGAATAGGTGTACTATACTGTAGTGTCCAAGATGGCGTAGCAGTGCGGTCGTGTATTCTGTTGTGTCCTCGTGTAAATAGCCTGTTTTTTTAGTTTATTTTTCTCAATCTCACTTTCCATCCTTTAACTAAATATACTTTCCTGCAACCCGCCTCACCCAATGTGGAACGGATTCTATTATTTCTTTATACCTTGTTATCTAGCACCTCCGGCTGAAACTAGCCAGCTAGCCAGCTAACTAGCTACTTGCTATTAGCCACCGTTAGCGGTCTTCACCATTGTCCGTGGCCTGCACTACCTACCAGCCAGCTCTAGGCCTGCACTACCTACCAGCCAGCTCTAACCTGGACAATTATCGGCCAGTCTGCACAGTCTGCACAGCGCGCTATCGAGCCAGAACATATCGGATTTTCTGCCGGAATCACTGAATCACTGGACCTTAACACTGGATCATCGCAAACTAGCTAGCTGCAACCGAATGGCTGTTGTTGTTCTTAGCTAATCACCACTGTCCCGAAGCAAGCCCCAGTTAGCCTTGAGTTAGCCTCGAGCCAGGCCAATCTCCCGGCTATCTACCTCTCTGTCAACCGGACGGGACCTCCTAGTGTTGACACGGAGCCCCGCCGATCCATCACGACTGGTCTGCCGACGTAATCGTCTGATGTGGTTTCAACGGGCTTCCCATTGCGACGACCACGAGGATCCATCTGCTAGCCCCGGCCCACTAGCACACGCAATCAACAGCCGTGCCTGTAGCGTAGCAGCCACTGAACTGCTCCCGGACTTATTTATTGCCGTTCACTGGACCTTATGATAACTCAGCTACAAAGCTGATGCCTGCTGGACTGTTCCTTTACACGGTACCCCATCCTGTTTATCTGTTTAGCCTCAGCCCAAAGTTTCGTCGCAATTACCAGCTGTTTTCTTAGCCCTCTCGAATAACACCTGTGATTGCATTATGCCTCTCTCCCAATATGCCAATATGCCTAGCCTATTGCTGTTTGGGTTAGTTGTTATTGTACTATTTCACTGTAGAGCCCCCAGTCCCGCCAACCTGCCTCAGATAGCTCCTTTGTCCCACCCCCCATACACGCGGAGACCGGCTCAATCAGTGCCTCCAGTGATGCTATCTCTTTCATCGTTACCCAACGCTTAGGTTTACCTCCACTGTACTCATATCCTTCCATGTCCTTGTCTGTACATAATGCCATGAATCTATTCTACAACGCCCAGAAATCTGCCCCTTTTATTCTCTGTACCCAGCGCACTAGAAGACCAGTTCTTAAAGCCTTTAGCCATATCCTTATTCTACTCCACCTCTGTTCCTCTGGTGATGTAGAGGTTAACCCAGGCCCTGTAGCCCCCAGTATCACTCCTACTCCCCAGGCGCTATCATTTGTTGACTTCTATAACCGTAAAAGCATTGGTTTCTTGCATGTTAACATCAGAAGTCTCCTCCATAAGTTTGAGTTATTCACTGCGTTAGCACACTCCGCCAACCCTGATGTTCTAGCAGTGTCTGAATCCTGGCTTAGGAAGGCCACCAAAAATTCAGAAATGTCCATCCCGAACTACAACATTTTCCATCTAGGTAGAACTGCTAAAGGGGGCGGAGTTGCAATCTACTGTAGAGAAAGCCTGCAGAGCTCTATCATACTATCCAGGTCTGTGCGCAAACAGTTTGAGCTTCTACTTCTAAAAATCCACCTTTCCAGAAATAAGTCTCTCACTGTTGCTGCTTGATACAGACCCCCCTCAGCCCCCAGCTGTGCCCTGGACACCATATGTGAATTGATTGCCCCCCATCTATCCTCAGAGTTCATACTGCTTGGTGACCTAAACTCGGATATGCTTAATAACACGGCCGTCCTACAATCTAAACTAGATGCCCTCAATCTCACACAAATTATCAAGGAACCTACCAGGTACAACCCTAAATCCATAAACATGGGCACCCTCATAGATATTCCTGACTAATTTACCCTCTAAATACACTTCCGCTGTCTTCAACCAGGATCTCAGCGATCACTGCCTCATTGCCTGCGTCTGTAATGGGTCCGCGGTCAAACGACCACCCCTCATCACTTTCAAACGCTCCCTAAAACACTTCAGCGAGCAGGCCTTTCTAATTGACCTGGCCCGGGTATCCTGGATGGATAATGAGGATATTGACCTCATTCCGTCAGTAGAGAATGCCTGGTTGTTCTTTAAAAGTGTTTTCCTCTCCATCTTAAATAAGCATGCCCCATTCAAAAAATGCAGAACTAAGAACAGATATAGTCCGTGGTTCACCCCAGACTTGACTGCCCTTGACCAGCACAAAAACATCCTGTGGCGTACTGCATTAGCATCGAACAGCCCCCGTGATATGCAACTTTTCAGGGAAGTCAGGAACCAATATACACAATCAGTTAGGAAAGCAAAGGCTAGCTTTTTCAAACAGAAATTTGCATCCTGTAGCACTAACTCCAAAATGTTTTGGGACACTGTAAAGTCCATGGAGAATAAGAGCACTTCCTCCCAGCTGCCCACTGTACTGAGGCTAGGAAAAACTGTCACAACCGATAAATCTACGATAATCGAGAATTTCAACAAGCATTTTGCTACGGCTGGCCATGCTTTCCACCTGGCTACCCCTACCCCAGCCACCAGCTCTGCATCCTCTGCTGAAACTTGCCCATGCCCCCCCCTTCTCCTTCACCCAAATTCAGATACAGTGGGGAAAAAAAGTATTTAGTCAGCCACCAATTGTGCAAGTTCTCCCACTTAAAAAGATGAGAGAGGCCTGTAATTTTCATCATAGGTACACGTCAACTATGACAGACAAATTAAGGAAAAAAAATCCAGAAAATCACATTGTAGGATTTTTTATGAATTTATTTGCAAATTATGGTGGAAAATAAGTATTTGGTCACCGACAAACAAGCAAGATTTCTGGCTCTCACAGACCTGTAACTTCTTCTTTAAGAGGCTCCTCTGTCCTCCACTCGTTACCTGTATTAATGGCACCTGTTTGAACTTGTTATCAGTATAAAAGACACCTGTCCACAACCTCAAACAGTCACACTCCAAACTCCACTATGGCCAAGACCAAAGAGCTGTCAAAGGACACCAGAAACAAAATTGTAGACCTGCACCAGGCTGGGAAGACTGAATCTGCAATAGGTAAGCAGCTTGGTTTGAAGAAATCAACTGTGGGAGCAATTATTAGGAAATGGAAGACATACAAGACCACTGATAATCTCCCACGATCTGGGGCTCCACGCAAGATCTCACCCCGTGGGGTCAAAATGATCACAAGAACGGTGAGCAAAAATCCCGAACCACACAGGGGGACCTAGTGAATGACCAGCAGAGAGTTGGGACCAAAGTAACAAAGCCTACCATTAGTAACACACTACGCCGCCAGGGACTAAAATCCTGCAGTGCCAGACGTGTCCCCCTGCTTAAGCCAGTACATGTCCAGGCCCGTCTGAAGTTTGCTCGAGTGCATTTGGATGATCCAGAAGAGGATTGGGAGAATGTCATATGAAACCAAAATATAACTTTTTGGTAAAAACTCAACTCGTCGTGTTTGGAGGACAAAGAATGCTGAGTTGCATCCAAAGAACACCATACCTACTGTGAAGCATTGGGGTGGAAACATCATGCTTTGGGGCTGTTTATCTGCAAATGGACCAGGACGACTGATCCGTGTAAAGGAAAGAATGAATGGGACCATGTATCGTGAGATTTTGAGTGAAAACCTCCTTCCATCAGCAAGGGCATTGAAGATGAAACGTGGCTGGGTCTTTCAGCATGACAATGATCCCAAACACACCGCCCGGGCAACGAAGGAGTGGCTTCGTAAGAAGCATTTCAAGGTCCTGGAGTGGCCTAGCCAGTCTCCAGATCTCAACCCCATAGAAAATCTTTGGAGGGAGTTGAAAGTCCGTGTTGCCCAGCGACAGCCCCAAAACATCACTGCTCTAGAGGAGATCTGCATGGAGGAATGGGCCAAAATACCAGCAACAGTGTGTGAAAACCTTGTGAAGACTTACAGAAAACGTTTGACCTGTGTCATTGCCAACAAAGGGTATATAACAAAGTATTGAGAAACTTTTGTTATTGACCAAATACTTATTTTCCACCATAATTTGCAAATAAATTCATAAAAAATCCTACAATGTGATTTTCTGAATTATTTTTTCTCATTTTGTCTGTCATAGTGGACGTGTACCTATGATGAAAATTACAGGCCTCTCTCATCTTTTTAAGTGGGGGAACTTGCACAATTGGTGGCTGACTAAATACTTATTTTCCCCACTGTAGCTGATGTTCTGACAGAATTGCAAAATCTGGACCCCTACAAATCAGCTCGGCTAGACAATCTGGACACTTTCTTTCTAAAATTAGCCGCCAAAATTGTTGCAACCCCTATTACTAGCCTGTTCAACCACTCATTCATATCTTCTGAGATCCCCAGAGATTGGAAAGCTGCCGCGGTCATCCCCCTCTTCAAAGGGGGTGAAACGCTAGATCCAAACTGTTACAAACCTATATCCATCCTGCCCTGCCTTTCGAAAGTATTTGAAAGCCAAGTTAACAAACAGATCACCGACCACCTTCTCCGCTATGCAATCTGGTTTCCGAGCTGGTCATGGGTGCACCTCGCCACGCTCAATTATTTATTTCAGCTTTTCTTTCTTTCATCACATTCCCAGTGGGTCAGAAGTTTACATACACTCAATTAGTATTTTGTAGCATTGCCTTTAAATTGTTTAACTTGGGTCAAACGTTTCGGGTAGCCTTCCACAAGCTTTCCACAATAAATTGGGTGAATTTTGGCTCATTCCTCCTGACAGAGCTGGTGTAACCGAGTCAGGTTTGTAGGCTTCCTTGCTTGCACACGCTTTTTCAGTTCTGCCCACAAATGTTCTATAGGATTTGAGGTCAGGGCTTTGTGATGGCCACTCCAATACCTTGACTTTGTTGTCCTTAAGCCATTTTGACACAACTTTGGAAGTATGCTTGGGGTCATTGTCCATTTGGAAGACCTATTTGACTACAAGCTTTAACTTCCTGACTGATGTCTTGAGATGTTGCTTCAATATATCCACATAATTTTCATTCCTCATGGTGGCATCTATTTTGTGAAGTGCACCAGTCCCTCCTGCAGCAAAGCACCTCCACAGCTTGATGCTGCCACCCCTGTGCTTCATGGTTGGGATGGTGTTCTCCGGCTTGCAAGATAACCCCCTTTTCCTCCAAACATAACGATGGTCATTATGGCCATAAATTTTTTGTTTCATCAGTCCAGAGGACATTTCTCCAAAAAATACAATCTTTCTCCCCATGTGCAGTTGCAAACTGTAGTCTGGCTTTTGTATGGCGGTTTTGGAGCAGTGGTTTCTTCCTTGCTGAGCGGCCTTTCAGGTTATGTCGATATAGGACTTATTTTACTGTGGATATAGATATTTTTGTACCTTTTTCCTCCAGCATCTTCACAAGGTCCTATGCTGTTGTTCTGGGATTGATTTACACTTTTCACACCAAAGTACGTTCATCTCTAGGAGACAGAACTCGTCTCCTTCCTGAGCGGAATGACAGCTGTGTGGTCCCATGGTGTTTGTACTTGCGTACTATTCTTTGTACTGATGAACGTAGTACCTTCAGGCATTTGGAAATTGCTCCCAAGGATGAACCAGACTTGTGGAGGTCTACAATTTTTTTTCTGTGGTCTTGGCTGATTTCTTTTGATTTTCCCATGATGTCAAGCAAAGAGGCACTGAGTTTGAAGGTAGGCCTTGAAATACATCCACAGGTACACCTCCAATTGACTCAAATGATGTCAATTAGCCTATCAGAAGCTTCTAAAGCCATGACATCATTTTCTGGAATTTTCCAAGCTGTTTAAAGGCACAGTCAACTTAGTGTATGTAAACTTCTGACCCCCTGGAATTGTGATACAGTGAATTATAAGTGCAATAATTGTTGGAAAAATTACTTGTGTCATGCACAAAGTACATGTCCTAACCGACTTGCCAAAACTATAGTATGTTAACATGAAATTTGTGGAGTGGTTGAAAAACGAGTTTTAATGACTCCAACCTAAGTGTATGTAAACTGTATATCCATCCTGCCCTGCCTTTCGAAAGTATTTGAAAGCCAAGTTAACAAACAGATCACCGACCATTTCGAATCCCACCGTACCTTCTCCGCTATGCAATCCGGTTTCCGAGCTGGTCATGGGTGCACTTCAGCCACGCTCAAGGTCCTAAACGATATTATAACCGCGATCGATAATAGACAGTACTGTGCAGCCGTCTTCATCGACCTGGCCAAGGCTTTCGACTCTGTCAACCACCGCATTCTTATTGGCAGACTAAATAGCCTTGGTTTCTCAAATGACTGCCTCGCCTGGTTCACCAACTACTTCTCAGATAGAGTTCAATATGTCAAATCGGAGGGCCTGTTGTCTGGACCTCTGGCAGTCTCTATGGGGGTGCCACAGGGTTCAAATCTCGGGCCGACTCTATTTTCTGTGTG
Organism: Coregonus lavaretus; assembly: GCF_964263955.1. NCBI lineage: Eukaryota > Metazoa > Chordata > Actinopteri > Salmoniformes > Salmonidae > Coregonus > Coregonus lavaretus. The sequence goes on from NW_028166698.1 coordinate 192,065, forward strand.
TATCAATGATTTCGCTCTTGCTTCTGGTGACTCTCAGATCCACCTCTACGCAGAAGACACCATTTTGTATACATCTGGCCCTTCATTGGACACTGTGTAAACAAACCTTCAAACAAGCTTAAACGCCATACAACACTCCTTCCGTAGCCTCCAATTGCTCTTAAACACCAGTAAAACTGAATGCATGCTCTTCAATCGAACGCTGCTTGCACCCGCGCTTCCGACTAGAATCACTACTCTCGGTGGGTCTGACTTAGAATATGTGGACAACTACAAATACCTAGGTGTCTGGTTAGTCCGTAAACTCTACTTCCAGACTCACATTAAGCATCTCCAATAAAAAATTTGATCTAGAATCGGCTTCCTATTTCGCAACAAAGCCCCCTTCACTCATGCTGCCAAACATGCCCTCGTAAAACTGACTATCCTACCGATCCTTGACTTCGGCGATGTCATTTACAAAATAGCCTCCAACACTCTACTCAGCAAATTGGATGTAGTCTATCACAGTGCCATCCGTTTTGTCTCCAAAGCCCCATATACTACCCACCACTGTGACCTGTACGCTCTTGTTGGCTGGCCCTCACTGCATATTCATCGCCAAACCCACTGGCTCCAGGTCATCTATAAATCACTGCTAGGCAATTCCCCACCTTATCTTAGCTCATTGGTCACCATAGAAACACCCACCCGTAGTCTGCGCTCCAGCAGGTATATCTCACTAGTCATCCCCAAAGCCAACACCTCCTTTGGTCGCCATTCCTTCCAGTTCTCTGCTGCCAATGACTGGAACGAACTGCAAAAATCTCTGAAGCTGGAGACTCTTATCTCCCTCAATAACTTTAAGCATCAGTTGTCAGAGCAGCTTACCGATCACTGCACCTGTACACAGCCCATCTGTAATTAGCCCACCCAACTACCTCATCCATATATTGTTATTTATTTTGCTCATTTGCACCCCAGTATCTCTATTTGCACATCATCTTCTGCACATCTATCACTTCATTGTTAATACTAAATTGTAATTATTTTGCACCATGGCCTATTTATTGCCTTACCTCCATAACTTGTGTTATATCTCTGTAGTGTTATATCTGTAGTGTTATATATCTGTAGTGTTATATATCTGTAGTGTTATATCTGTAGTGTTATCTCTGTAGTGATATATCTCTGTAGTGTTATATCTGTAGTGTTATATCTGTAGTGTTATATCTGTAGTGTTATATCTCTGTAGTGTTATATATCTGTAGTGTTATATCTCTGTAGTGTTATATCTCTGTAGTGTTATATCTCTGTAGTGTTATATCTCTGTAGTGTTATATCTGTAGTGTTATATCTATGTAGTGTTATATCTGTAGTGTTATATCTCTGTAGTGTTATATCTGTAGTGTTATATCTCTGTAGTGTTATATCATCTCTGTAGTGTTATATCTCTGTAGTGTTATATCTCTGTAGTGTTATATCTCTGTAGTGTTATATCTCTGTAGTGTTATATCTCTGTAGTGTTATATCTGTAGTGTTATATATCTGTAGTGTTATATCATCTCTGTAGTGTTATATCTCTGTAGTGTTATATATATGTAGTGTTATATCTGTAGTGTTATCTCTGTAGTGATATATCTCTGTAGTGTTATATCTGTAGTGTTATATCTGTAGTGTTATATCTGTAGTGTTATATCTCTGTAGTGTTATATCTGTAGTGTTATATCTGTAGTGTTATATCTCTGTAGTGTTATATCTCTGTAGTGTTATATCTCTGTAGTGTTATATCTGTAGTGTTATATCTGTAGTGTTATATATCTGTAGTGTTATATCTGTAGTGTTATATATCTGTAGTGTTATATCTCTGTAGTGTTATAACTTTTAGTGTTATATCTCTGTAGTGTTATATCTCTGTAGTGTTATATCTCTGTAGTGTTATATCTGTAGTGTTATATCTCTGTAGTGTTATATAATAATAAATAATAATAATATAATAATAATATGCCATTTAGCAGACGCTTTTATCCAAAGCGACTTACAGTCATGCGTGCATAAATTTTTGTGTATGAGTGGTCCCGGGGATCGAACACACTACCTTGGTGTTACAAGCGCCGTGCTCTACCAGTTGAGCTACAGAGTGTTATAACCTTTAGTGTTATATCTCTGTAGTGTTATATCTCTGTAGTGTTATATCTCTGTAGTGTTATATCTGTAGTGTTATATATCTGTAGTGTTATATCTGTAGTGTTATATATCTGTAGTGTTATATCTCTGTAGTGTTATATCTCTGTAGTGTTATATCTGTAGTGTTATATCTCTGTAGTGTTATATATCTGTAGTGTTATATCTCTGTAGTGTTATATCTCTGTAGTGTTATATCTCTGTAGTGTTATATCTCTGTAGTGTTATATCTCTGTAGTGTTATATCTCTGTAGTGTTATATCTCTGTAGTGTTATATCTCTGTAGTGTTATATCTCTGTAGTGTTATATCTGTAGTGTTATATATCTGTAGTGTTATATCTCTGTAGTGTTATATCTCTGTAGTGTTATATCTGTAGTGTTATATCTGTAGTGTTATATCTATGTAGTGTTATATCTCTGTAGTGTTATATCTCTGTAGTGTTATATCTGTAGTGTTATATCTATGTAGTGTTATATCTCTGTAGTGTTATATCTCTGTAGTGTTATATCTGTAGTGTTATATCTCTGTAGTGTTATATCTCTGTAGTGTTATATATCTGTAGTGTTATATCTATGTAGTGTTATATCTCTGTAGTGTTATATCTCTGTAGTGTTATATCTGTAGTGTTATATTTGTAGTGTTATATCTGTAGTGTTATATCTCTGTAGTGTTATATCTCTGTAGTGTTATATCTGTAGTGTTATATCTCTGTAGTGTTATATCTCTGTAGTGTTATATCTGTAGTGTTATATCTCTGTAGTGTTATATATCTGTAGTGTTATATCTCTGTAGTGTTATATCTCTGTAGTGTTATATCTCTGTAGTGTTATATCTCTGTAGTGTTATATCTCTGTAGTGTTATATCTCTGTAGTGTTATATCTCTGTAGTGTTATATCTCTGTAGTGATATATCTCTGTAGTGTTATATCTGTAGTGTTATATCTATGTAGTGTTATATCTCTGTAGTGTTATATCTCTGTAGTGTTATATCTGTAGTGTTATATCTGTAGTGTTATATCTGTAGTGTTATATATCTGTAGTGTTATATCTCTGTAGTGTTATAACTTTTAGTGTTATATCTCTGTAGTGTTATATCTCTGTAGTGTTATATCTCTGTAGTGTTATATATCTGTAGTGTTATATCTCTGTAGTGTTATATCTCTGTAGTGTTATATCTCTGTAGTGTTATATCTCTGTAGTGTTATATCTCTGTAGTGTTATATCTCTGTAGTGTTATATCTCTGTAGTGTTATATCTCTGTAGTGTTATATCTGTAGTGTTATATCTCTGTAGTGTTATATCTCTGTAGTGTTATATCTCTGTAGTGTTATATCTGTAGTGTTATATCTCTGTAGTTTTATATCTCTGTAGTGTTATATCTGTAGTATTATTTCTCTTTAGTGTTATATCTCTGTAGTGTTATATCTCTGTAGTGTTATATCTCTGTAGTGTTATATCTCTGTAGTGTTATATCTCTGTAGCGTTATATCTCTGTAGTGTTATATCTCTGTAGTGTTATATCTCTGTAGTGTTATATCTCTGTAGTGTTATATCTGTAGTGTTATATCTCTGTAGTGTTATATCTCTGTAGTGTTATATCTCTGTAGTGTTATATCTCTGTAGTGTTATTTCCTATCACTGTTCTCCAATATAATGAGGCCAGACCTAATGGTATTCCGATGACTGTTCTGAAGCCTGGTCCCTGTCTGTGTTGATGTAGTCTATTGGCAATCACCGAGGGCAGACATATTGGTATTCTCATAACAGCCCACCTGAACCAGAAGGGCAATGTTCTCATTCAGTCTCTCTGACCACTGGCAGTCATCCAAGGGTGTGTGGACCAGAGCCCTGTGGGCTGAATGAACCCGTAGGGCTCTGGTCGAAATAAGTTTATATATAGGGAATAGAACTCCATTTGGGATTCACAATCCTGCAACATTGAGACTATCCAGTAGTCATCACAGCTTAGAGCAGTTCACTTCAGGTGTCGGTATCAGATTTTCCATCACATTAACAAACTGACTGGTGAATATTAACAGCTCAGAGAACCAAACTGACTGGAGAATATTAACAGCTCAGAGAACCAAACTGACTGGTGAATATTAACAGCTCAGAGAACCAAACTGACTGGTGAATATTAACAGCTCAGAGAGCCAAACTAACTGGTGAATATTAACAGCTCAGAGAACCAAACAGACTGGTGAATATTAACAGCTCAGAGAACCAAACTGACTGGTGAATATTAACAGCTCAGAGAACCAAACTGACTGGTGAATATTAACAGCTCAGAGAACCAAACTGACTGGTGAATATTAACAGCTCAGAGAACCAAACAGACTGGTGAATATTAACAGCTCAGAGAACCAAACTGACTGGTGAATATTAACAGTTCAGAGAACCAAACTGACTGGTGAATATTAACAGCTCAGAGAACCAAACTGACTGGTGGACTATTCATATGTGTATGTATTATGGAACCCCATTAGTTCCTGCCAAGGCAGCAGCTACTCTTCATGGGGTCCAGCAACATTAAGACAGTTATATATTTAAAAAACATTACAATACATTCATAACAGATTTCACAGCACACTGTGTGCCCTCAGGCCCCTACTCCATTACCACATACAGACACACTCATACGCACACACACACTAGCACCATACACACACCAGGAGGAGGAGCAGCCTCGGCCGAAACCGTGACAGTACCCCCCCCTTGACGCGCGGCTCCAGCCGTGCGCCGACCCCGGCCTCGGGGACGACCAGGAGGACGCGGAGCAGGGCGCGCGGGATGGTCCCGGTGGAACTCCGACAGGAGAGATGGGTCTAGGATGTCCCTCCGCGGCACCCAGCACCGCTCCTCCGGGCCGTACCCCTCCCACTCCACGAGATACTGGAGACCCCCCATCCGGCGTCTAGAGTCCAAGATGGACCGAACGGTGTACGCCGGAGCCCCCTCGATGTCCAGTGGGGGCGGAGGAGTCTCCCCTATCTCATTGTCCTGGAGTGGACCAGCTACCACCGGCCTGAGAAGAGACACATGGAACGAGGGGTTAATATACTCAACAGGTAGATGTAACCTATAACACACCTCGTTCAATCTTCTCAGGACTTTAAAGGGCCCCACAAACCGCCGACCCAGCTTCCGGCAGGGCAGGCGGAGGGGTAGGTTTCTGGTAGAGAGCCAGACTCGATCTCCGGGTGCGTACACCGGCCCCTCACTGCGGTGGAGATCGGCGCTCGCCTTGTGACGAAGGACGGCCCGCTGCAGGTGGACGTGGGCAGCGTTCCACGTCTCTTCCGAGCGCCTCATCCAATCATCCACCGCATGGGCCTCGATCTGGCTCTGCTGCCAAGGTGCCAGAACCGGCTGGTAACCTAACACACATTGGAAGGGGGTTAGGTTAGTAGAGGAGTGGCGGAGAGAGTTCTGGGCCATCTCGGCCCAGGGAATGTACCGTGCCCACTCCTCCGGCCGGTCCTGGCAATATGACCTCAGAAACCTACCCACATCCTGGTTGACACGTTCTACCTGCCCGTTACTCTCCGGGTGGTACCCTGAGGTAAGGCTAACCGAGACCCCCAAACGCTCCATGAACGCTCTCCAAACACAAGAGGTAAACTGGGGGCCTCGATCAGACACTATATCCTCGGGTACCCCGTAATGGCGGAAGACGTGGGTAAATAGGGCCTCAGCGGTCTGTAGGGCAGTAGGAAGACCCGACATAGGGAGAAGACGACAGGCCTTAGAGAACCGGTCCACAACGACCAGGATGGTGGTATTCCCCTGAGAGAGGGGAAGGTCTGTCACAAAATCCACCGAGAGGTGGGACCATGGTCGTTGTGGAACGGGCAGGGGTTGTAACTTACCCCTGGGCAGATGTCGGGGCGCCTTACACTGGGCACACACCGAGCAGGAGGAGACATAAACCCTCACATCCCTAGCCAAAGTGGGCCACCAGTATTTAGTGCTAAGGCAATGCACCGTCCGGCCGATACCCGGATGTCCAGAGGAGGGTGACGTGTGAGCCCAGTAAATGAGTCGATCCCGAATCTCGAGCGGAACGTACTTCCGACCCTCAGGACACTGTGGAGGGCTGGGGTCGGTACGCAACGCTCGCTCGGTTTCGGCATCGACCTCCCACACCACCGGTGCCACAAGGCAAGACTCCGGTAGTATGGGAGTGGGCTCAACGGACCTCTCCTCCGTGTCATACCGCCGGGACAGCGCATCCGCCTTACCATTCTGGGACCCAGGGATGTACGTGATTTTAAATACGAACCTGGTGAGAAACATACTCCATCGAGCCTGGCGAGGGTTCAGTCTCCTCGCTGCCCGGATGTACTCCAGGTTCCGATGGTCAGTCAAAATGAGGAAAGGGTGCCTCCACACCTTAAGGGCTTGAACTACAGCTAACAGCTCCCTGTCCCCAACGTCATAGTTACGCTCCGCCGGGCTGAGCTTCTTTGAGTAAAAAGCACAGGGGCGGAGTTTAGGTGGCGTGCCGGACCGTTGAGAGAGAACGGCCCCTATACCAGCCTCAGACGCGTCTACCTCAACCTGAAAGGGTAATGCGGGATCCGGATGCGCCAGCACCGGAGCCGACGTAAACAGGTCCTTCAGTCTCCTAAAGGCCCTGTCCGCATCGGCTGACCACTGCAGGCGCACCGGACCCCCCTTCAGAAGGGACGTGATGGGAGCTGCCACCTGTCCAAAACCCCGGATAAACCTCCGGTAGTAATTCGCAAAGCCCAAAAACTGCTGCACCTCTTTTACAGTAGTTGGGGTTTGCCAATTACGCACAGCGGACACACGATCCACCTCCATTCTCACCCCTGACGCGGACAACCGATAACCCAAAAAGGAGACCGACTCCTGGAAAAACAGACATTTCTCTGCCTTGACATATAGGTCGTGCTCCAACAGCCTCCTCAATACACGACGCACCAGGGTTATATGCTCGGCTCGGGTAGACGAGTACACCAGAATGTCATCAATGTACACGACCACCCCTTGTCCCTGCATATCCCGGAAAATGTCATCTACGAAGGATTGGAAGACTGATGGAGCATTCATCAACCCATATGGCATGACGAGATATTCGAAATGACCTGACGTGGTACTAAACGCTGTCTTCCATTCGTCACCCTCCCTAATGCGCACCAAGTTATACGCGCTCCTGAGATCCAGTTTTGTGAAAAACCGCGCTCCATGCAATGACTCCGTCATGGTCGCAATCAGAGGGAGTGGATAACTGTATTTCACAGTAATCTGATTGAGACCACGGTAATCAATGCACGGGCGCAACCCTCCATCTTTCTTTTTCACAAAAAAGAAGCTCGAGGAGGCGGGAGAAGTGGAGGGCCGAATGTATCCCTGTCTCAAAGATTCGGCTATGTAAGTCTCCATAGCTTTTCTCTCCTCTTGAGACAAAGGATGCACATGGCTCCGTGGGAGCGCTGCTCCTGCCTGGAGATCAATCGCACAATCCCCCTGTCTATGAGGAGGCAACTGCGTCGCCCTAGTTTTGCTAAACACGAGAGCTAAATCCCCATATTCAGGCGGAATGTGCAGTGCGGGCACTTGGTTTGGACTTTCCACCGAAGTCGCCCCCACGGAAACACCCAGACATCGCCCCTCGCACTGAGCAGACCACCCATCGAGAGCCCTCTGTTGCCACGAAATAGCAGGGTTATGGGTGCTTAACCAGGGAATCCCCAGCACCACTGGGTACGCAGGAGAGTCGATCAGATACAGCTGTATAGTCTCCTCATGACCCCCCTGCGCACACATCCGAAGTGGCGCTGTGATCTCCCTGATCAACCCCGACCCCAACGGGCGGCTATCTAAGGCATGAACGGGAAAAGGTTTGTCAACAGGTAGGAGAGGGATCCCTAACTCAAAACAAAACTTCCGATCAACAAAATTTCCAGCTGCGCCTGAATCTACTAGCGCCTTATGCTGGGAATGAGGTGCTACCTGTGGAAAACAAACAGGTATACAAAAGTGCGCAACAGAAAGCTCTGGGTAAGTGGGACGTCTACTCACCTGGGAGGCCCCCCCAGTGCGTGGCCTGTTGTCTTCTCCCCCGGAGAACCCTCCCCAGCACCTGGCCGCAGTGTGCCCTCCACGACCGCACTTGGTGCAGGAGACAGGTCCCCTCGGGCTCCTCCTCCTCCATTCTCTAGCGCCGGCACCCCCGAGCTCCATAGGGCTCGGCTCGGAGGTGCCGGAGGGCGGAATGGACGGACTCCCCTCGGGACGTCCACGGGTGGCCAGCAGGGTGTCCAGACGGATGGACATATCGACCAACTGGTCGAAGGTAAGATGGGTATCCCTGCAGGCCAACTCACGTTGAACGTCCTCTCGTAGGCTACATCGAAAATGGTCGATGAGAGCCCGTTCATTCCACCCTGCATCCGCCGCTAGAGTCCGGTACTCTAGAGCGAACACCTGAGCGCTCCTCCTCCCCTGTCTCAAATGGACTAGACGCTCCCCCGCCGCTTTGTCCTCAGGTGGATGGTCGAACACGGCCTTGAAGCGGCGGGAGAACTCGGCGTAGGTGATGGTGTTGGCGTCCATCTTCCTCCACTCGGCGTTAGCCCACTCCAACGCCTTGCCCGTGAGACAGGAGATGAGGGCGGAAACGCTCTCGTATCCCGAGGGCACCGGGTGTACAGTGGCCAGGTAGAGCTCCACCAGCAGGAGGAACCCCTGACACCCGGCAGCTGTTCCGTCATACGCCCTCAGGAGCGAGAGCCGAATCCCCCTGGGTTCCGAACCTGGGACTGGTGGACCGGCCGATGGGGTGGGCAGGGTAGGTGGAGGTGTGGGTACCCTGCTGGCCTCCCATCGGTGCAAGGTGTTGATTACCTCCTGTAGAGCGGTCTCCAGTTGTCTTATCTGGCCCTCTTGCCCACGGAGATGCTCCTCGAGCGACAGAGGCGTCACTGCCGATCCTGCTGATTCCATTATGGTGTGTGATTCTGTCAAGGGGTGCTGAAGGTGGGTGTGGTGTATGAATCATGCGCAGGACGCAGAGGCTCAGTCCAAAGGCTTTAGTGCAATATTCATAAAAGACAAAAGCACAATAAGCCCGAAGGCGAATACACGGCGCACACAGGCGACAAAACAAAAAGCGCACAAACATGTGCAAAATAACCTCTCCAAAACACTGGAGGGAAAATGTAGCTCCAACACGAAACAGAAGCGCAATCACACACAACGACAAGCACACACAACGAGAACTAAATAGGACACTAACGAGGACTAACAAGACACAGGTGTAAAACATCCAGACAAAACCAAACGAACATGAAACATAGATCGGTGGCAGCTAGTACTCCGGGGACGACGACCGCCGAAGCCTGCCCGAACCAGGAGGAGGAGCAGCCTCGGCCGAAACCGTGACACACACGTACAGTGGGGAATTTTTTTACTTAGTCAGCCACCAATTGTGCAAGTTCTCCCACTTAAAAAGATGAGAGAGGCCTGTAATTTTCATCATAGGTAAACGTCAACTATGACAGACAAATTGAGATTTTTTTTCTCCAGAAAATCACATTGTACGATTTTTTATGAATTTATTTGCAAATTATGGTGGAAAATAAGTATTTGGTCACCTACAAACAAGCAATATTTCTGGCTCTCACAGACCTGTAACTTCTTCTTTAAGAGGCTCCTCTGTCCTCCACTCGTTACCTGTATTAATGGCACCTGTTTGAACTTGTTATCAGTATAAAAGACACCTGTCCACAACCTCAAACAGTCACACTCCAAACTCCACTATGGCCAAGACCAAAGAGCTGTCAAAGGACACCAGAAACAAAATTGTAGACCTGCACCAGGCTGGGAAGACTGAATCTGCAATAGGTAAGCAGCTTGGTTTGAAGAAATCAACTGTGGGAGCAATTATTAGGAAATGGAAGACATACAAGACCACTGATAATCTCCCTCGATCTGGGGCTCCACGCAAGATCTCACCCCGTGGGGTCAAAATGATCACAAGAACGGTGAGCAAAAATCCCAGAACCACATGGGGGGACCTAGTGAATGACCTGCAGAGAGCTGGGATCAAAGTAACAAAGCCTACCATCAGTAACACACTACGCCGCCAGGGACTCAAATCCTGCAGTGCCAGACGTGTCCCCCTGCTTAAGCCAGTACATGTCCAGGCCCTTCTGAAGTTTGCTCGAGTGCATTTGGATGATCCAGAAGAGGATTGGAAGAATGTCATATGGTCAGATGAAACCAAAATATAACTTTTTGGTAAAAACTCAACTCGTCGTGTTTGGAGGACAAAAAATGCTGAGTTGCATCCAAAGAACACCATACCTACTGTGAAGCATGGGGGTGGAAACATCATGCTTTGGGGCTGTTTTTCTGCAAAGGGACCAGGACGACTGATCTGTGTAAAGGAAAGAATGAATGGGGCCATGTATCGTGAGATTTTGAGTGAAAACCTCCTTCCATCAGCAAGGGCATTGAAGATGAAACATGGCTGGGTCTTTCAGCATGACAATGATCCCAAACACACCGCCCGGGCAACGAAGGAGTGGCTTCGTAAGAAGCATTTCAAGGTCCTGGAGTGGCATAGCCAGTCTCCAGATCTCAACCCCATAGAAAATCTTTGGAGGGAGTTGAAAGTCCGTGTTGCCCAGCGACAGCCCCAAAACATCACTGCTCTAGAGGAGATCTGCATGGAGGAATGGGCCAAAATACCAGCAACAGTGTGTGAAAACCTTGTGAAGACTTACAGAAAACGTTTGACCTGTGTCATTGCCAACAAAGGGTATATAACAAAGTATTGAGAAACTTTTGTTATTGACCAAAAACTTATTTTCCACCATAATTTGCAAATAAATTCATAAAAAATTCTAGAATGTGATTTTCTGGATTTTTTTTCCTCAATTTGTCTGTCATAGTTGACGTGTACCTATGATGAAAATGACAGGCCTCTCTCATCTTTTTAAGTGGGAGAACTTGCACAATTGGTGGCTGACTAAATAAAAATGTTCCCCACTGTACGTGTGTGTATAGTGCTAGTGTGTGTGTGCGTATGCGTGTGTCTGTACCTGTTTGTACGTGTGTGTATAGTGTGTATGTTATCGTGTGTGTGTATGCATGTGTCTGTGCCTATGATTGTGTCTGTTCACAGTCCCCTCGGTTCCATAAGGTGTATTTTTATCTGTTTTTTAAATCTAATTTTACTGCTTGCATCAGTTACCTGATGTGGAACAGAGTTCCATGTAGTCATGGCTCTATGTAGTACTGTGCGCCTCCCATAGTCTGTTCTGGACTTGGGGACTGTGAAGAGACCTCTGGTGGCATGTCTTGTGGGGTATGCATGGGTGTCTGAGCTATGTGCTAGTCGTTTAAACAGACAGCTCGGTGCTTTCAACATGTCAACACCTCTCACAAACACAAGCAGTGATGAAGTCAATCTCTCCTCCACTTTGAGCCAGGAGAGATTGACATTAATATTATTAATGTTTGCTCTATGTGTACATCCGAGGGCCAGCCGTGCTGCCCTGTTTTGAGCCAATTGCAATTTTCCTAAATCCCTCTTTGTGGCACCTGACCACACGACTGGGCAGTAGTCTAGGTGCGACAAAACTAGAGCCTGTAGGACCTGCCTTGTTGATAGTGTTGTTAAAGCAGAGCAGCGCTTTGTTATGGACAGACTTCTCCCCATCTTAGCTACTGTTGTATCAACATGTTTTGACCATGACAGTTTACAATCCAGGGTTACTCCAAGCATTTTAGTCACCTCAACTTGCTCAATCTCCACATTATTTATTACAATATTTAGTTGAGGTTTGGAGTTTAGTGAATGATTTGACCCAAATACAATGCTTTTAGTTTTTATATTTTTATATTTAGGACTATCTTATTCCTTTCCACCCACTCTGAAACTAACTTCAGCTCTTTTTGTTAAGTGTTGCAGTCATTTCAGTTGCTGTAGTAGCTGACGTGTATAGTGTTAATAATAATAATAATAATAATAATAATAATAATAATAATATAATAATATAATAATAATAATAATATGCCATTTAGCAGACACTTTTATCCAAAGCGACTTACAGTCATGCGTGCATACATTTTTGTGTATGGGTGGTCCCGGGGATTGAACCCACTACCTTGGCGTTACAAGCGCCGTGCTCTACGCCATTTAGTCATCCGCATACATAGACACTCTGGCTTTACTCAAAGCCAGTGGCATGTCATTAGTAAAGATTGAAAAAAGTAATGGGCCTAGACAGCTGCCCTCGGGAATTCCTGATTCTACCTGGATTATGTTGGAGAGGCTTCCATTAAAGAACACCCTCTGTGTTCTGTTAGACAGGTAACTCTTTATCCACAATATAGCAGGTGGAGTAAAGCCATAACACATACGTTTTTCCAGCAGCAGGCTATGATCAATAATGTCAAAAGCCGCACTGAAGTCTAACAACACATCCCCCACAATTTTTTTATCATCAATTTCTCTCAGCCAATCATCATTCATTTGTTTAAGTGCTGTGCTTGTTGAATGTCCTTCTCTATAAGCGTGCTGAAAGTTTGTTGTCAATTTGTTTACTGTAAAATAGCATTGTATCTGGTCAAACACAATTTTCTCCAATAGTTTACTAAGGGTTGGTAACAGGCTGATTGGTCGGCTATTTGATCCAGTAAAGGGGGCTTTACTATTCTTAGGTAGCGGAAGGACTTCTGCCTCCCTCCAAGCCTGGGGGCACACACTTTCTAGTAGGCTTAGATTGAAAATGTGGCAAATAGGAGTGGCAATATCGTCCGCTATTATCCTCAGTAATTATCCTAAATTGTCAGACCCCGGTGGCTTGTCATTGTTGATAGACAACAACAAAACATTTCAGCACTTCGACACTCGCTTTAAGAAATTCAAAATTACAACGTTTGTCTTTCATAATTTGGTCATAATTTGGTCAGATATACTTGGATGTGTAGTGTCAGCATTTTTTATTTTTTTGCTGGCATGTCATGCCTAAGTTTGCTAATCTTGCCAATTAAAAAATCATTAAAGTAGTTGGCAATATCAGTTGGTTTTGTGATGATTCAATGAATGATGGAGCTGAGTTGGCCTTTTTTCCCAAAATTTTATTTAAGGTGCTCCAAAGCTTTTTATTATCATTCTTTATGTCATTTATCTTTGTTTCATAGTGTAGTTTCTTCTTCTTTTTCTTCTGTTCAGTCACGTGATTTCTCAATTTGCAGTACGTTTGCCAATCGGTTGTGCAGCCAGACTTATTTGCCATTCCTTTTGCCTCATCCCTCTCAACCACACCATCAATTCCTCATCAATTCACGGTGATTTAACAGTTTTTACAGTCATTTTCTTGATGGGTAACTGGAGTAAGCAATATTAGTGTCAAGTCCAGCGTCTGGTTGCTTCTCATTACACACCACAGACCAACAAATATTCTTTACATCAACAACATAGGAATCACTACAAACTTATTGTATGACCGACCTCTTATATACTATATTAGGCCCAGCCTTTGGAACTTTGTTTTTCCTAGATATGGCTACTATATTGTGATCATTACATCCAATGGATTTGGATACTGCTTTCAAACAAATCTCTGCAGCATTAGTAAAGATATGATCAATACATGTTGATGATTTAATTCCTGTAGGTTGACTGATAACCTGAACCAGGTTGCAGGCACTGGTTACAGTTTGAAGCTTTTTCTTGAGTGGGCAGCTTGATGAAAGCCAGTCAATATTTAAATCACCCAGAAAATATACTGCTCTGTTGACATCACATACATTATCAAGCATTTCACACATATTATCCAGATACTGACTGTTAGCACTTGGTGGTCTATAGCAGCTTCCCACCAGAATGGGCTTTAGGTGAGGCAGATGAACCTGTAGCCATATTACTTCAACAGTATTTAACATGAGATCCTCGCTAATCTTCACAGGAATGTGGTTCTGAATATAAACAGCAACACCTCCACCATTGGCATTTCTATATTTTCTGTAAATGTTATAACCTTGTATTGCTACCACTGTATCATCAAATTAATTTGATAGTCAGAATATGAATGTCATCTGTTACTAGCAAATGATTGATTTCATGAACCTTGTTTATTAAGCTACGTATGTTAATGTGGGCTATTGTGAGCACTTTTCTTCTGGGATGCTTACTTGTTTTTATTGCTTTGCTGGGAAGCTTAGCAGCAGTAGATGTGCTCATGTTCTTTATGTTAGTGCAGGCTGAGCTGCACACAGTGGAATTCCTCCCCGGGCACACCGGCTCAGTATAAATCTGGTTCTTAGGCGCAGCTGTAGGATCAGCAGAGCCATTCAGGGCTGTCAGAGGTACATACATTAGCTTACTTATATTGTGTCTACCGATGCCCCTGGTGTAATGTACATTTGCTGAAGCGTTTTGACAACTCTGCGTCACAATGATAGGGATTAGCTGAGCTGGGCTTGGGTCATTGATAAGTCATTGTCTCAACACAGCCTTATAATGCTGAGAAAGGATCCAGGTACCCAAATGATTTGGGTGGATCCCATCCTCCTTATAAAACGTGTTTTGTTTCCAAAACGTGTCGAAATTGTCAACAAAAGTTACACCCATTGAGCTGCAATAATCACGTAGCCAGTTGTGAAGAGAAGGAATCCTGCTAAAGCGTTCAAAGCCATGATTCAGAGAGGGCACAGGGCCAGATATGATGCCATGATTCAGAGAGGGCACAGGGCCAGATATGATGCCACGATTCAGAGAGGGCACAGGGCCAGATATGATGCCATGATCCAGAGAGGGCACAGGGCCAGATATGATGGGTCTTTTATTAGTGTCTAGCAGAGAGTCAATCAGCTCTTCAGTTTCAACTGTTCAGAGCTGCCCTTCATAATGTCATTAAAACCCACATGGACTACGATATAATTGATTTCCATGTCCTGACGTAGTACATTCGGGAGCAGCTTAGTAATGTCATTTACTCGAGCGCCGGGATAGGACATTGTTTTTGCACCAGGAACGGTCACATTTCTTACCATGGAGCTGCCCAAAATCACGGCTGGCGAGAAGGACTAGGAAATCCGCCCACTCACATGCTTCACAGGATTCTGAGAACCCTTTATAGACGGGCGAGAGGCAGGATAACTTGAGCCCGTTGCTCCCTGCTCCTGGTGCAGCTCTCCCACAGATGGAGAAGCCCCGATCGATCCAGACGGAAGGTTGCCGACGTCGACTTCTAAATTGTAGTAGTAGGCACTGCGGCCGCAGACACAGGCACCCCCAGCCACGAAGGTGCAGGAAGATCAGGCTCCAGGATGGCAAAACTATTCGTTGTTTGTATCCCGCTCCGGGCCTCTCGGTGGGAGTGTAGACTGCTTTGCGGGAGGTCGCTATCTTCGGCTTCCACAGCTCGTGACATGCGACCATCGTTGATTGCCTTTCTCCTCATGCTGTGCTCCTTCGACGGTGCTATCAGATGGGGGAGCTCCGGGCAACACCAGCCAGACTGATAACGACAAACGACAAGGCGGAGATGCATCCAACAAGCGCGAACGCCGTCCAGCCACCGGCATAGAAAAGGTAAACATTCCACTCTGCGTTTTCCCCAGTTTCTTCCGTAGGCTGGCGACCTGCGTGATCAAGGAAGCCACCTCAAGACTATAATCCTCGGCAAGTAAACAATTGCCGCATTGGAACTCTGAGTGATCCGGTTTGTCCCGAAACAAAGCGTAGTAGATACAGCTCCTACAGCGCTGGAACCGTTCATTTAGTTCTCCAGACAAAGAGGGCTCCATTGTAAAACTAATCTGATACCAACTTCGTTAGCCTGATGGCTAGCAGCTTATCGTTTCTGTCAAGCAGGCTTCAACCTGAAATAGCGGTCCTAGCTGTTAAAAGCTAACCGCGTCGTAGAATCCACGCAAAAACAAGTTCTGTATTCGTATTTATGAATAGCCTTTTTGTTTTAATCAAAAATAACAAACCAAGTGTTTTCCAGCATACAATGTTCAGCTGCGCAGTCTATAACAGCTCAGTGCCTTGTGATTTTGTAAAGACAATATAACTGCACAGGTAACTACTTAACACTACTGTACAATACTACTGTAACCACTTAACACTACTGTACAATACTACTGTAACCACTTAACACTACTGTACAATACTACTGTAACCACTTAACACTACTGTACAATACTACTGTAACCACTTAACACTACTGTACAATACTACTGTAACCACTTAACACTACTGTACAATACGACTGTAACCACTTAACACTACTGTACAATACTACTGTAACCACTTAACACTACTGTACAATACTACTGTAAACACTTAACACTACTGTACAATACTACTGTAACCACTTAACACTACTGTACAATACTACTGTAACCACTTAACACTACTGTACAATACTACTGTAACCACTTAACACTACTGTACAATACGACTGTAACCACTTAACACTACTGTACAATACTACTGTAACCACTTAACACTACTGTACAATACTACTGTAACCACTTAACACTACTGTACAATACTACTGTAACCACTTAACACTACTGTACAATACTACTGTAACCACTTAACACTACTGTACAATACTACTGTAACCACTTAACACTACTGTACAATACTACTGTAAACACTTAACACTACTGTACAATACTACTGTAACCACTTAACACTACTGTACAATACTACTGTAAACACTTAACACTACTGTACAATACTACTGTAACCACTTAACACTACTGTACAATACTACTGTAACCACTTAACACTACTGTACAATACTACTGTAAACACTTAACACTACTGTACAATACTACTGTAACCACTTAACACTACTGTACAATACTACTGTAACCACTTAACACTACTGTACAATACTACTGTAAACACTTAACACTACTGTACGATACTACTGTAACCACTTAACACTACTGTACAATACTACTGTAACCACTTAACACTACTGTACGATACTACTGTAACCACTTAACACTACTGTACAATACTACTGTAACCACTTAACACTACTGTACAATACTACTGTAAACACTTAACACTACTGTACAATACTACTGTAACCACTTAACACTACTGTACAATACTACTGTAACCACTTAACACTACTGTACAATACTACTGTAAACACTTAACACCACTTCACCTCCACCCTTTAGACCTTCAAGATGTCTGGACACTTTTGATATAAAAAATAAATGTTGTCCAATCATACATGTTTCATATATCTGCCATTTCCATGGTGGCCAGTGATAGGCACCAACAGTGTTAATCTCAGAGGGTCTGAACCATACCATCACCCCTTTTTAGGGCTCTACATATTCCCCTGGTCTAAAGTAGTGCACTATATAGGGAAGTGGTTGTCAAAATAAACGCATTTCATACTTGCATTTGATATTATTCAATTTGAAAGGTCCTTATCTTGATGGTGGAGCTAGAAGTCAGTCCAACATTCTATTTCATTTCCTGTTAAAGACTGAAACTGTGTTTTTTGGAGAAAAAAACTTCTAACTATTTTTTTGTAGTTTTTTACAGTTTTTTACGATCACTTTGGCACTAATTTCCGAACCTTGACGTCATTTTTCAAAACTCTAGACACAACTCACAACCAATGATCAAAATACACATTTTTCAAAACTCTAACACTTTTTTCAATTGCTTGGATACAATACACATAAAACTAAGATAATTTGTTCATTTAACAAAAATTACCTGTTCAATATGACACAACTTAACATCAAAGTACTACTATTTCAAAAGGCAATTCACACATTACATTTCAGATGAGTGTCTATTCATTTCATTACAATTATCAAACTATCAATTGATACAACTGCTCAAAATGATAAGTAACTGTTGCATTATTCTTAATGCATAGTTGTATGGAAACAGACAAACAATATTCCATGTTTAGATCATGAAAGTTTCAAGATAACGAGATTCATTGTCACCAATTAGCGTGGAGCATGAACCAATTAGACTACATTATCTATGGATATAATATTTCATCATTCTTTATCAGACACCGTTTCTATGGTCCCATGTACCACCTTTTCAGACTATTTACAGTATTGACAGTACTGCACTAATTGCTTGTCCAATTCTGCCAACTCGTTACTGATGATTGAGTTCACATTGTGGAACGAGTATATAAAGAATTGATTGGGATCCACTTGCAACAACATAGCGATACGTACTGTAACATGGAGCCGGCAGGTGATCCAGGTCACAATAGAGGTCAAGCAGTGGTGGGAGGAAGACGTGTTGGTCAAAGGAATGGCAGGGGACAAGCACCCCTTCTGAGAAGTGGTCGTGGGCCTCGTTTGAGAGGTGTGGGGGAACGTGGTAGAGGACAAGGCCACGGACCAAGACAGCGGCAGCAACAGCAAAGAGTGTCCAATGAAATCCGAGCAATAGTTGTAGACCATGTCATAAATCATGGCATGACAATGACTGAGGCGGCTACAATGATACAACCAAACCTCAGAAGGTCAACCGTGGCCTCAATAATCAGAACTTTCCGCAATGAGAACCGGTAAGTTGTCAGCATGCACTAAACATTATGCTACTCTCAATTGTCAAATGACTGCATACCAATGTGTATCACAGAGTAGGTGATGTGACCAAGTGTCTTCTTACTGTAATGTTCCCTGTAGAATTGAGACTAGGCCAAATAGGGGAGGCAGAGGCAAAATTCTGACTGACCAACAAGAGCAGTCTGTCGTCGATTTGGTTCGGGCCAGAAATGATATTGCCTTACAGAAATTCGCCAGCATATCTTGGACAATGAAGACATGTTTAACAATGTGGAATCCATAAGTTTGCCGACTATTGAACGCATGCTGAAAAGGCACCAGGTGTCTTTAAAACAACTATACCGTGTGCCTTTTGAAAGAAATGCAGACAGAGTGAAGCAAATGAGGACTGAGTATGTTCAGGTATGTTCAGTTTCAAGATGGCTGTTGTAATAAAATTCCCTAATAATTCTACATTGTACAGTAATCAGTAAATCTCTTTCCAAAATGTATTTTTAGAGGGTGATGGAGTTGGATAAGGCAGGCTTTAACCTGGCCAAGACAAGGAGGAGAGGTCGGAATTTAATTGGCCAGTGGGAAAGCATCCAAGTACCTGGACAACGTGGGGCCAACATTACCATGTGTGCGGCTACATCAGAAGATGGTGTGGTGGGACGCAGACCTCGTATTGGATCATATAATGCAGCTCTCCTTGTAACCTTCCTTGATGAGCTCGATCAGGCCTGTAGAGCTGATGGCGTGACCTATGTCATTGTGTGGGATAATGTCAGGTTCCACCATGCTCAGATGGTGCAAGCATGGTTTCAGGCCCATGCGCAATTTACCACCCTGTATTTACCCCCATACTCTCCTTTCCTTAACCCGATTGAGGAATTTTTCTCCACATGGAGATGAAAGGTTTATGATAGGCGCCCTCATGAACAAGTCACTCTTCTCCAGGCCATGGATGACGCATGCAATGACATCACGGCAGACCAGTGTCAGGCCTGGATTCGCCGTGCCCGAAGGTTTTTTCCAAGATGTTTGGCAAATGAAAACATCCATTGTGATGTAGATGAGAACCTGTGGCCAAAACCACAAGACAGAGTGGATGAAAATGTAGAAGTACAGTAATCACTCCTATGTTTTGCTTTTTACAGTACAAGCAAGCAACTTGAGGAACACTGCATTTGATGTTTTACAGTACTGTATTGTTTTTCATCAATATATTTCAGATTTTGTTCAATGATTCCACTGTGTCTGTAGTATTCTCTCTACTACTGCAGTACTTTTACAGGGATGTATTTATAATGAAACATGTATCACCTATTGTGTACTACAATATTTAATGATTGTACGAACAATGACACAGTGAAACTATCGGTTGCTTGTGTGTGGGTGATCTAAATTAACGTTTCATTGGTATTTCACAATGCATTTGTTTTTTGAACCAATGATTGTGCAAGTGCAAGATTTCTTTAAAGATATGAATGCACAATGCAATGTTTTGAACATTGCACAGCCTGTGTTACAAGTGATGACCGTTTTGAGTTTTGAAAAATAACGTCAAGGTTCTGAAATTAGTGCCAAAGTGATTGTAAAAAACTGTAAGCCTGAAGTTGACTTTAATCTTGGAGATCTGCCATGTTACATTATAATGAAGACAAACAAACAATCCATCACTTTTGTCCTTTAATCAAAAACTGGTAAAAAATATTTAAAAAAATCCAATTAGAATCCTGCAGCAGCTGGGATCTCTAATTACACAATGGAATGTATAATGTATCGGCCGTGTTCCGCTCCCTCCGTGTTCCGTGTTCCGTTCAACGTGTAAATGAGCACAGATCATCCGCCGACAGGGGAAGGAGGAGAATTTACTTATAAAATAATGTTTACACAGGTCCAGAGAGACCCTGCCATGTCCAGAGAGACCCTGCCATGTCCAGAGAGACCCTGCCATGTCCAGAGAGACCCTGCCATGTCCAGAGAGACCCTGCCATGTCCAGAGAGACCCTGCCATGTCCTGAGAGACCCTGCCATGTCCTGAGAGACCCTGCCATGTCCAGAGAGACCCTGCCATGTCCAGAGAGACCCTGCCATGTCCAGAGAGACCCTGCCATGTCCAGAGAGACCCTGCCATGTCCAGAGAGACCCTGCCATGTCCAGAGAGACCCTGCCATGTCCTGAGAGACCCTGCCATGTCCTGAGAGACCCTGCCATGTCCAGAGAGACCCTGCCATGTCCAGAGAGACCCTGCCAGGTCCAGAGAGACCCTGCCATGTCCAGAGAGACCCTGCCATGTCCAGAGAGACCCTGCCATGTCCTGAGAGACCCTGCCATGTCCAGAGAGACCCTGCCATGTCCAGAGAGACTCTGCCATGTCCAGAGAGACCCTGCCATGTCCTGAGAGACCCTGCCATGTCCTGAGAGACCCTGCCATGTCCAGAGAGACCCTGCCATGTCCTGAGAGACCCTGCCATGTCCTGAGAGACCCTGCCATGTCCTGAGAGACCCTGCCATGTCCAGAGAGACCCTGCCATGTCCAGAGAGACCCTGCCATGTCCAGAGAGACCCTGCCAGGTCCAGAGAGACCCTGCCATGTCCAGAGAGACCCTGCCATGTCCAGAGAGACCCTGCCATGTCCAGAGAGACCCTGCCATGTCCAGAGAGACCCTGCCATGTCCTGAGAGACCCTGCCATGTCCAGAGAGACCCTGCCATGTCCAGAGAGACCCTGCCATGTCCTGAGAGAATCTCTCTGTAGACGCCAAGGGTTGGAACATCTCTCTGCAGACATCCAGGGTTGGAACATCTCTCTGGAGACACTCAGGGTTGGAACATCTCTCTGGAGACACTCAGGGTTGGAACATCTCTCTGGAGACACTCAGGGTTGGAACATCTCTCTGGAGACACTCAGGGTTGGAGCTCCTGCAATCTTTGTGGATGTTTATATAGATGAATATTCCACTAAGCGTGCTGTTTATACTGTAAAGCTGCTAATAATATGTGTAAATATCTGGCTGCTATCAGACAGTGTCAACGTGACCTGGAAAAAGCAGATGAGACTGAAGTAATGTTGCTGTAAATCTGCCGTGGATCGAACAGGATAGCCGCAGTATTCATGCATCACATACTGTACTGTATGTTTGTGAAGAGCTTCATCTGAACCAGCAAACTTCCAGTGATCAGTCCAGCTCTCTATCCACTGTTGCTCTAAAGACATGGCTAGAAGAGCTGCATTGTTCACTCACCTCTCTAACCTCTGGGCTTCGTCGTCTCTACCTTCTGCCCCCATAGTTCAGCCTGTTTACATTTCAATCTTCCATACTGATCGCATTGCACTACACCAGCCAAAGTACTGTAGCTCCATCCTTGTGAAAACATAACAATTGGTAATGTTATGCTGTGACAAACAATGTAGCTGATATGATGTTTTCCATTAAGGTGATAACAGAGGAAAGATCAGGCTAAGTCAGTCAGCATGGTAACTTTCCTCTCTCTCTCTCTCTGTCTCTCTCTCTCTCTGTCTCTCTGTCTCTCTCTCTCTCTGTCTCTCTCTCTCTCTCTCTCTCTCTCTCTCTCTCTCTCTCTCTCTCTCTCTCTCTCTCTGTCTGTCTCTCTCTCTCTCTCTCTCTGTCTCTCTGTCTCTCTGTCTCTCTCTGTCTCTCTGTCTCTCTGCCTCTCTGCCTCTCTGCCTCTCTTTCTCTCTGAGCTTTCTCGCTCAGAACCCTGCAAATGATTAAATTACATGACCAAGTAAGCAAGATTAATTAATATGATAATCAAAGAGGTGAATATGTTTCACAGCTCGCCAAACTTTTTTGAATTCATTTTAGAGGATTTAAATCAAGAAACATTGACCTGTTCATCAGCTGTGATGACATAGACATTAACTTAATTAACAGTTTATGTGCATAGAAAATTGACCCTCCATATTCCATACAGCCAGCAGTCTTCCTTATTGTGAAATATGGAACACTGATCATTGATGTGTGGGTCTAGTGAGACTACATACAGAGACTTACGTAGACTGTAATTAAACATTATGTTAATTGATGTATGTTATCGTAGCCACATTAGCATTATCTCAGGATTATCTCAATATCAAATAATTTCTGGGTAACAAGGAGGTACCTTATTGTGATTGCTTTCAATTAAAATGGTCAAAAAGAAACAAAAATAGTATCTTAGCAAAGAGTCTGGGAGTGATCTGAGTGGGGAGGGGAAAACTGAAAACTAGCTGTTATTGGCAGAGAGGTTTGGAACTCTCTTTCTTATTGGTCAATGAACTAATTTACCGCCTGGTGATGTTGCCAGGCAGGACAAAACTCCATCCCACCAAAACAGGCTGACATTTCAGGCGGTGTTTTCAAACAGCGCTTACACTGAAAGGGCATTATCATCATTTACACATTTTCACAGTATTATTCCAACCTCATAGTATGGAAATATATAAAAAACACAGGAAAATCACCTTTTTGACTGCATTGGGCTTTAAGTGTGATCTACATCCATAAAAGATGCATTATAAATAAAATAAAATTTTATTGGCCACATGCGCCGAATACAACAGGTGCAGACATTACAGTGAAATGCTTACTTACAACCCTTAACCAACAGTGCATTTATTTTTAATAAAAAAGTAAAATAAAACAACAACAAAAAAAGTGTTGAGAAAAAAAGAGCAGAAGTAAAATAAAATAACAGTAGGGAGGCTATATATACAGGGGGGTACCGGTGCAGAGTCAATGTGCGGGGGCATCGGCTAGTTGAGGTAGTTGAAGTAATATGTACATGTGGGTAGAGTTAAAGTGACTATGCATAAATAATTAACAGAGTAGCAGCAGCGTAAAAGGATGGGGTGGGGGGGCAGTGCAAATAGTCCGGGTAGCCATGATTAGCTGTTCAGGAGTCTTATGGCTTGGGGGTAGAAGCTGTTGAGAAGTCTTTTGGACCTAGACTTGGCACTCCGGTACCGCTTGCCGTGCGGTAGCAGAGAGAACAGTCTATGACTAGGGTGGCTGGAGTCTATGACAATTTTGAGGGCCTTCCTCTGACACCGCATGGTATAGAGGTCCTGGGTGGCAGGAAGCTTGGCCCCAGTGATGTACTGGGCCATACGCAATACCGTCTGTAGTGCCTTGCGGTCAGAGGCCAAGCAGTTGCCATACCAGGTGGTGATGCAACCAGTCAGGATGCTCTCGATGGTGCAGCTGTATAATTTTTTTTGAGGATCTGAGGACCCATGCCAAATCTTTTCAGTCTCCTGAGGAGGAATAGGCTTTGTCGTGCCCTCTTCACGACTGTCTTGGTGGGTTTGGACCGAATCTTTTCAGGCTCCTGTACCTATGATGAAAATTACAGGCCTCTCTCATCTTTTTAAGTGGGAGAACTTGCACAATTGGTGGCTGACTAAATACTTTTTTCCCCACTGTATGTGACTGTTTTCCAAGTCCTACACCACCATTTCTAAAATGCTTCTCAAAAAGCCAACTCACATAAAGTTGAAGTCGGAAGTTTACATACACCTTAGCCAAATACATTTAAACTCAGTTTTTCACAATTCCTGACATTTAATCCTAGTAAAAATGCCCTGTCTTAGGTCAGTTAGGATCACCACTTTATTTTAAGAATGTGAAATGTCAGAATAATAGTAGAGAAAATGATTTATTTCAGCTTTTATTTCTTTCATCATATTCCCAGTGGGTCAGAAGTTTACATACACTCAATTACAATTTGTTAGCATTGCCTTTAAATTGTTTAACTTGGTTCAAACGTTTCGGGTAGCCTTCCACAAGCTTCCCGCGATAAGTTGGGTGAATTTTGGCCCATTCCTCCTGACAGAGCTGGTGTAACTGAGTCAGGTTTATAGGCCTCCTTGCTCGCACACACTTTTTCAGTTCTGCCCACAATTTTCTATAGGATTGAGGTCAGGACTTTGTGATGGCCACTCCAATACCTTGACTTTGTTGTCCTTAAGCCATTTTGCCACAACTTTGGAAGTATGCTTGGGGTCATTGTCCATTTTGAAGACCCATTTGTGACCAAGCTTTAACTTCCTGACTGATGTCTTGAGATGTTGCTTAAATATATACACATAATTTTCCTTCCTCATGATGCCATCTATTTTGTGAAGTGCACCAGTCCCTCCTGCAGCAAAGCACCCCCAGAGCATGATGCTGCCACCTCCGTGCTTCACGGTTGGGATGGTGTTCTTCGGCTTGCAAGCCATCCCCTTTTTCCTCTAAACATAACGATGGTCATTATGGCCAAACAGTTCTATTTTTGTTTCATCAGACCAGAGGACATTTCTCCAAAAAGTAAGATCTTTGTCCCCATGTGCAGTTGCAAACCGTAGTCTGGCTTTTTATGCCGGTTTTGGAGCAGTGGCTTCTTCCTTGCTGAGCAGCCTTTCAGGTTATGTCGATATAGGACTTGTTTTACTGTGGATATAGATACTTTTGTACCTGTTTCCTGCAGCATCTTCACAAGGTCTTTTGCTGTTGTTCTGGGATTGATTTGCACTTTTCGCACCAAAGTACATTCACCTCTAGGAGACAGAACGCATCTCCTTCCTGAGCGGTATGACGGCTGCGTGGTCCCATGGTGTTTATACTTGCATACTATTGTTTGTATAGATGAACGTGGTACCTTCAGGCGTTTGGAAATTGCTCCCAAGGATGAACCAGACTTGTGGAGGTCTACCATTTTTTTTTCTGAGGTCTTGGCTGATTTCTTTTGATTTTCCCATGATGTCAAGCAAAGAGGCACTGAGTTTGAAGGTAGGCCTTGAAATACATCCACAGGTACACCTCCAATTGACTCAAATTATGTCAATTAGAATATCAGAAGCTTCTAAAGCCATGACATCCTTTTCTGGAATTTTCCAAGCTGTTTAAAGGCACAGTCAACTTAGTGTATGTAAACTTCTGACCCACTGGAATTGTGATACAATGAATTATAAGTGAAATAATCTGTCTGTAAACAATTGTTGGAAAAATTGCTTGTGTCATGCACAAAGTAGATGTCCTAACCAACTTGCCAAAACTATCGTTTGTTAACATGAAATTTGTGGAGTTGTTGAAAAACGAGTTTTAATGACTCCAACCTAAGTGTATGTAAACTTCCGACTTCAACTGTATATAGGATGAACCATGACTAGAATACACTTCAAATGTATCTCCCTAATCCTAACATGCACACAGTTATGTGTTTTTACCTCACGAGGTAACGACATCCACGTGTGAAAGGACAGGAGCTATAAGAGGCTGAGTCAGGATGTGTGAAACGCTGAAACACTGGGAGCTGCTGGTCAACTCCTCAGTCAAGCAGAGCACAGTGTCGCGAGGGACCGTTGGCACGCTATTTGCCACGCCTCATCTATTTTAATCTAGGTTTTCTCATCTAAATTGATCTGAACTGAAGCTTGTTTTCCTGCATTTTCACTCCAACTAACTCTTCAGCTGACACACCTGGCCAGCTACTAACTAGCTCTACCCTCAAGGCTTTTCTCTGGCGTTGGATAAAACAACCAGAGGTTCTGCTAGAATTTCAGATGCTGCAGTACAGCGGTACCGCTTCAGCTTCACTCAGCGAGGGATGTCTAGTGTCATGTGTCATGTGAGAATGACATGAACGATATGAATGAGTTGAATATCACCTCGTGAAGACAACAAAGCCTTACTCTCTGCGGCTCCAGACTCAATCTCAAGGTGTCAGGAGGTGCCACAGGGTCAGATGGATGAATTATATTTCCTGTTCCTGTCTCTGACTGCGGCCCCAATAGTGCCATGTTTCTTTATGGTGCACTACTTTAGACCAGGACCCACAGGCTGCTGATCCAAAGCAGTGCACTATGTAGGCAACAGAGTGCCATTTAGAACCCAGGCTGAGAAAGCACCTGGGAATGCAGCGGAAACATTGCAGAATGGGCATTATTGCAATTGTACACCCGGTATGGTTCAGTTCACGGAGTATCTTATTCAGCACATACAGGTATTTGAGCAGCGTACCTGCACTACTACATACACCTCTGAATAGGACCATAGGAGCCTAATCTGGAGGAATCTATACAAAACACAGGATCACTGAGAGCACAGGAACAGAACTAGAATGAACACAGTGATGTCGTTTTGTGATTTATCAGCTACTTGTTCTGTTCAGAGGGAACTGGAACATCATATTATATGGTGGGATAGATAGTAGTTCTCTCTGACTGGAACATCATATTATATGGTGGGATAGATAGTAGTTCTCTCTGACTGGAACATCATATTATATGGTGGGATAGATAGTAGTTCTCTCTGACTGGAACATCATATTATATGGTGGGATAGATAGTAGTTCTCTCTAACTGGAACATCATATTATATGGTGGGATAGATAGTAGTTCTATCTAACTGGAACATCATATTATATGGTGGGATAGATAGTAGTTCTATCTAACTGGAACATCATATTATATGGTGGGATAGATAGTAGTTCTATCTAACTGGAACATCATATTATATGGTGGGATAGATAGTAGTTCTCTCTGACTGGAACATCATATTATATGGTGGGATAGATAGTAGTTCTCTCTGACTGGAACATCATATTATATGGTGGGATAGATAGTAGTTCTATCTAACTGGAACATCATATTATATGGTGGGATAGATAGTAGTTCTCTCTGACTGGAACATCATATTATATGGTGGGATAGATAGTAGTTCTATCTAACTGGAACATCATATTATATGGTGGGATAGATAGTAGTTCTCTCTGACTGGAACATCATATTATATGGTGGGATAGATAGTAGTTCTATCTAACTGGAACATCATATTATATGGTGGGATAGATAGTAGTTCTATCTAACTGGAACATCATATTATATGGTGGGATAGATAGTAGTTCTATCTAACTGGAACATCATATTATATGGTGGGATAGATAGTAGTTCTATCTAACTGGAACATCATATTATATGGTGGGATAGATAGTAGTTCTATCTAACTGGAACATCATATTATATGGTGGGATAGATAGTAGTTCTATCTAACTGGAACATCATATTATATGGTGGGATAGATAGTAGTTCTCTCTGACTGGAACATCATATTATATGGTGGGATAGATAGTAGTTCTATCTAACTGGAACATCATATTATATGGTGGGATAGATAGTAGTTCTCTCTGACTGGAACATCATATTATATGGTGGGATAGATAGTAGTTCTATCTAACTGGAACATCATATTATATGGTGGGATAGATAGTAGTTCTCTCTGACTGGAACATCATATTATATGGTGGGATAGATAGTAGTTCTCTCTGACTGGAACATCATATTATATGGTGGGATAGATAGTAGTTCTCTCTGACTGGAACATCATATTATATGGTGGGATAGATAGTAGTTCTCTCTGACTGGAACATCATATTATATGGTGGGATAGATAGTAGTTCTCTCTGACTGGAACATCATATTATATGGTGGGATAGATAGTAGTTCTATCTAACTGGAACATCATATTATATGGTGGGATAGATAGTAGTTCTATCTAACTGGAACATCATATTATATGGTGGGATAGATAGTAGTTCTATCTAACTGGAACATCATATTATATGGTGGGATAGATAGTAGTTCTATCTAACTGGAACATCATATTATATGGTGGGATAGATAGTAGTTCTCTCTGACTGGAACATCATATTATATGGTGGGATAGATAGTAGTTCTCTCTGACTGGAACATCATATTATATGGTGGGATAGATAGTAGTTCTCTCTAACTGGAACATCATATTATATGGTGGGATAGATAGTAGTTCTCTCTGACTGGAACATCATATTATATGGTGGGATAGACAGTAGTTCCCAGATAGGAGATCCCCAGAGATTGGAAAGCTGACTTGTTAAGCACATTTTTACTCCTGAACTTATTAAGGCCATAACAAAGGTGTTGAATTCTTATTTACTCAAGACATTATATATTTCATTTTTAATGAATTTGTAAAAAATTATAAAAGCATAATTCTACTTTGACATTATAGGGTATTGTGTGTAGGCCAGTGACAAAACAAAATATCAATTTAAACCATGCAAATTCAGCTGTAACACAACAAAATGTGGAAAAAGTTAAGAGGAGTGAATAATTTCTGAATGCACTGTAGATGCTGACCGTGCTTTTTTAAAATGTATTTTTAATTTTTTTAGGGGGTAGTTCAGCTTTAATATTGCAGATAGATTGATGGAAGTTACAATGTAATAGTCTGCATCACTTCCAATCCCCCACATGTTTTTTTGTAGTTTTTTTCTCGCATACAGTTGAAGTCGGAAGTTTACATACACCTTAGCCAAATACATTTAAACTCAGTTATTCACAATTCCTGATATTTAATCCTAGAAAAAATGCCCTGTCTTAGGTCAGTTAGGATCACCACTTTATTTAAAGAATGTGAAATGTCAGAATAATAGTAGAGAGAGTGATTTTTTTCAGCTTTTCTTTCTTTCATCACATTCCCAGTGGGTCAGAAGTTTACAGACACTCATTTAGTATTTGGTAGCATTGCCTTTAAATTGTTTAACTTGGGTCAAACGTTGAGGGCAGCCTTCCACAAGCTTCCCACAATAAATTGGTTGAATTTTGGCCCATTCCTCCTGACAGAGCTGGTGTAACTGAGTCAGGTTTGTAGGCCTCCTTGCTCGCACACGCTTTTTCAGTTCTGCCCACAAATGTTCTATAGGATTGAGGTCAGGGCATTATGATCGCCACTCCAATACCTTGACTTTGTTGTCCTTAAGCCATTTTGCCACAACTTTGGAAGTATGCTTGGGGTCATTGTCCATTCAATCCGCCATCATTAACACAATGGAAAAATCGAATGATTTATTACTGGAATATTGAAATAGCATGGGCGACCGAGAAAAACTAATTGGTACAATTTAAGGCCACCTCCCGAGTGACGCAGTGGTCTAAGGCACTGCGGTCTAAGGCACTGCATCGCAGTGCTAGCTGTGCCACTAGAGATCCTGGTTCGAATCCAGGCTCTGTCGTAGCTGGCCGCGACCGGGACACCCATGGGGTGGTGCACAATTGGCCCAGTGTCGTCCAGGGTAGGGGAGGGAATGGCCGGCAGGGATGTAGCACAGTTGGTAGAGCATGGTGTTTGCAATGCCAGGGTTGTGAGTTCGATTCCCACGGGGGGCCAGTATGAAAATAAAAAAAATAATGTATACACTTACTAACTGTATCTTCTATCCAAGATGGTGTAGCAGTCATGTGCCTGTAAATACCCTTTTTTTTGTATTTTTCGTACATATTTCCCTATCAGACTTTTCATCCTTCTACAAAATATACTTTCCTGCAACCCGCCTCACTCAATGTGGAACGGATTCTATTATTGACTTACCTTTTATCTAGAATCTCCAGTTGAAACTAGCTAGCCAGCTAACTAGCTACTTGCTATTAGCCACAGTTAGCGGTATTTCACCCAGAACATTGGATTTTTCTGCCGGAATAATTTAATCACTGGACATTAATCACCGGATCGCTACCAGCTAGCTGCAACAAAATTGACGTTGTGGTTTGGCTAATCAGCCTGAGCTAGTTTGAGCCAGGCCCATGAGATGAGCCAGGCCCATCTCCCGGCTATCTACCTCTCTGTCAACCGGACGGGACCACCTAGTGTTGACACGGAGCCCCGCCGATCCAACACGACTGGTCTGCCGACGAAATCGTCTGTGGTTACAACAGGCTTCCCGTTACGACGTCGACCACGAATATTCCATCTGCTAGCCCCGGCCCGCTAGCACACGCTAGCCGTGGCCTCTTGCTCACTAGTGCTTTAGCAGCCCCCGAACTACCTCCGAACTCTCCTATTGCTGTTCACCGGACCTTATGATAACTCAGCTATACAGCTGATGCCTGCTGGACTGTTCCTTTATACGGTACCGCATCCTGTTTATGTTTAGCCTCAGCCCAAACTTTGTCGTCATTACCAGCTGTTGTCTTAGCTCTCTCAAATTACACCTGTGATTGCTTTATGCCTCTCTCCCATGTCAATATGGTTTGCTTATTGCTGTTTCGGTTAGTTCTTATTGCACTATTTCACTGTAGATCCCCCAGCCCAGCTAAACCTGCCTTAGATAGCTCCTTTGTTCCACCCCCCATACACGCGGAGACCGACTCAATCGGTGCCTCCAGTGATGCTATCTCTTTCATTGTTACCCAACGCTTAGGTTTACCTCCACTTTAATCATATCCTTCCATATCCTTGTCTGTACATAATGCCCTGAATCTTTTCTACAACGCCCGGAAATCTGCCCCCTTTATTCTATGTACCCAACGCACTAGAAGACCAGTTCTTAAAGCCTTTAGCCGTAACCTTATTCTAGTCCTCCTCTGTTCCTCTGGTGATGTAGAGGCTAACCCAGGCCCTGCAGCCCTCAGTATCACTTCTACTCCCCAGGCGCTATCATTTGTTGACTTCTGTAACCGTAAAAACCTTGGTTTCTTGCATGTTAATATCAGAAGTCGCCTTCCTAAGTTTGAGTTATTCACTGCGTTAGCACACTCCGCCAACCCTGATGTTCTAGCAGTGTCTGAATCCTGGCTTAGGAAGGCCACCAAAAATTCTGACTATAACATTTTCCGTCTAGATGGAACTGCCAAAGGGGGTGGAGTTGCAATCTACTGTAGAGATAGGCTGCAGAGCTCTATCATACTATTCAGGTCTGTGCCCAAACAGTTTGAGCTTCTACTTCTAAAAATCCACCTTTCCAGAAATAAGTCTCTCACTGTTGCCGCTTGCTACAGACCCCCCTCAGTCCCGAGCTGTGCCCTGGACACCATATGTGAATTGATTGCCCCCCATTTATCCTCAGAGTTCGTACTGCTTGGTGACCTAAATTGGGATATGCTTAACACCCCGGCCATCCTACAATCCAAACTAGATGCCCTCAATCTCACACAAATTATCAACGAACCTACCAGGTACAACCCTAAATCCGTAAACATGGGTACCCTCATAGATATCATCCTGACTAACTTACCCTCTAAATACACATTTACATTACATTTTAGTCATTTAGCAGACGCTCTTATCCAGAGCGACTTACAGGAGCAATTAGGGTTAAGTGCCTTGCTCAAGGGCACATTTACGTCATTTAGCAGACGCTCTAGTCCAGAGCGACTCACAAATTGATACATTCACCCTATAGCCAGTGGGTGGAAGGATTACTTTATCCTATCCCAGGTATTCCTTAAAGAGGTGGGGTTTCAAATGTCTCCGGAAGGTGGTGAGCGACTCCGCTGTGTGTGTGGGGGGGGGGGGGTAGAAGGATTGGTTTCTCCTATCCCAGGTATTCCTTAAAGAGGTGGGGTTTCAAATGTCTCCGGAAGAAGGTGAGTGACTCCGCTGTCCTGGTGTCGTGAGGGAGCTTGTTCCACCATTGGGGTGCCAGAGCAGCGAACAGTTTTGACTGGGCTGAGCGGGAACTATGCTTCCGCAGAGGAAGGGGAACCAGCAGGCCAGAGTTGGATGAACGCAATGCCCTCGTTTGGGTGTAGGGACTGATCAGAGCCCGAAGGTACAGAGGTGCCGTTCCCCTCGCTGCTCCAAAGGCAAGCACCATGGTCTTGTAACGGATGCGAGCTTCAACTGGAAGCCAGTGGAGTGTGCGGAGGAGGGGGGTGACGTGAGAGAACTTGGGAAGGTTGAACACCAGACGGGCTGCGGCATTCTGGATGAGTTGTAGGGGTTTAATGGCACATGCAGGGAGGCCAGCCAACAGCGAGTTGCAGTAATCCAGACGGGAGATGACAAGTGCCTGGATTAGGACCTGTGCCGCTTCCTGTGTAAGGCAGGGTCGTACTCTCCGAATGTTGTAGAGCATGAACCTGCAGGAGCGGGTCACCGCCTTGATGTTAGCGGAGAACGACAGGGTGTTGTCCAGGGTCACGCCAAGGCTCTTCGCACTCTGGGAGGAGGACACAACGGAGTTGTCAACCGTGATGGCGAGATCATGGAACGGGCAGTCCTTCCCCGGGAGGAAGAGCAGCTCCGTCTTGCCAGGGTTCAGCTTGAAGTGGTGATCCGTCATCCATACTGATATGTCTGCCAGACATGCAGAGATGCAATTCGCCACCTGGTTATCAGAAGGGGGAAAGGAGAAGATTAGTTGTGTATCGTCAGCGTAGCAATGATAGGAGAGGCCGTGTGAGGATATGACAGAGCCAAGTGACTTGGTGTATAGGGAGAAAAGGAGAGGGCATAGAACTGAGCCCTGGGGGACACCAGTGGTGAGAGCACGTGGTGCGGAGACAGCTTCTCGCCACGCCACTTGGTAGGAGCGACCGGTCAGGTAGGACGCAATCCAGGAGTGAGCCGCGCCGGAGATGCCCAGCTCGGAGAGGGTGGAGAGGAGGATCTGATGGTTCACAGTATCAAAGGCAGCAGACAGGTCTAGAAGGACAAGAGCAGAGGAGAGAGAGTTAGCTTTAGCAGTGCGGAGAGCCTCCGTGACACAGAGAAGAGCAGTCTCAGTTGAATGACCAGTCCTGAAACCTGATTGGTTTGGATCAAGAAGGTCATTCTGAGAGAGATAGCAAGAGAGTTGGCTAAAGACGGCACGCTCAATAGTTTTGGAAAGAAAAGAAAGAAGGGATACTGGTCTGTAGTTGTTGACATCAGTGGGGTCGAGTGTTGGTTTTTTGAGAAGGGGAGCAACTCTCGCTCTCTTGAAGACGGAAGGGACATGGCCAGCGGTCAAGGATGAGTTGATCAGCGAGGTGAGGTAGGGGAGAAGGTCACCGGAGATGGTCTGGAGAAGAGAGGAGGGGATGGGGTCAAGCGGGCAGGTTGTTGGGCGGCCTGCAGTCACAAGTCGCAGGATTTTATCTGGAGAGAGAGGGGAGAAAGAAGTCAAAGCATAGGGTAGGGCAGTGTGAGCAGGACCAGCAGTGTCATTAGACTTAACAAACGAGGATCGGATGTCGTCAACCTTCTTTTCAAAGTGGTTGACGAAGTCATCCACAGAGAGAGAGGAGGGGGGGGATTCAGGAGGGAGGAAAATGTGGCAAAGAGCTTCCTAGGGTTAGAGGCAGATGCTTGGAATTTAGAGTGGTAGAAGGTGGCCTTAGCAGCAGAAACAGATGAAGAAAATGTAGAGAGGAGGGAGTGAAAAGATGCCAGGTCGGCAGGGAGTTTAGTTTTCTTCCATTTCCGCTCCGCTGCCCGGAGCTCTGTTCTGTGAGCTCGCAATGAGTCATCAAGCCACGGAGCTGGAGGGGAGGACCGAGCCGGCCGGGAGGATAGGGGACACAGAGAGTCAAAGGATGCAGAAAGGGAGGAGAGGAGGGTTGAGGAGGCAGAATCAGGAGATTGGAGGGAGAAGGATTGAGCAGAGGGAAGAGATGATAGGATGGAAGAGGAGAGAGTAGTGGGAGAGAGAGAGCGAAGGTTGCGGCGGCGCATTACCATCTGTGTAGGGGCAGAGTGAGTAGTGTGGGAGGAGAGCGAGAGAGAAAAGGAAACAAAGTAGTGGTCGGAGACATGGAGGGGAGTTGCAGTGAGATTAGTAGAGGAGCAGCATCTAGTGAAGATGAGGTCAAGCGTATTGCCTGCCTTGTGAGTAGGGGGGGACGGTGAGAGGGTGAGGTCAAAAGAGGAGAGGAGTGGAAAGAAGGAGGCAGAGAGAAATGAGTCAAATGTGGACATAGGGAGGTTGAAATCCCCCAAAACTGTGAGGGGTGAGCCATCCTCAGGAAAGGAACTTATCAAGGCGTCAAGCTCATTGATGAACTCTCCAAGGGAACCTGGAGGGCGATAGATGACAAGGATATTAAGCTTAAATGGGCTAGTGACTGTGACAGCATGGAATTCAAATGAGGAGATAGACAGATGGGTTAGGGGAAAAATTGAGAATGTTCACTTGGGAGAGATGAGGATTCCTGTACCACCACCCCTCTGACCAGATGCTCTCGGGGTATGCGAGAACACATGGTCAGACGAGGAGAGAGCAGTAGGAGTAGCAGTGTTTTCAGTGGTAATCCATGTTTCCGTCAGCGCCAGGAAGTCGAGGGACTGGAGGTTGGCATAGGCTGGGATGAAGTCAGCTTTGTTGGCAGCAGAACGGCAGTTCCAGAGGCTGCCTGAGACCTGGAACTCCAGGTGTGGGGTGCGTGCAGGGACCACCAGGTTAGAGAGGCAGCAGCCACGCGGTGTGGTGCGTTTGTGTAGCCTGTGCAGAGAGGAGAGAACAGGGATAGGCAGAGGCATAGTTGACAGGCTGTAGCAAATGGCTACAAAAATGCAGAGGAGATCGGAATGAAATGAGCTAAGCATCTGGGAGAGGAGAGAGCAGGGCCTACCTCACCAAAAACTTCTACCTCAGAAACTAAAATTGTTTCACTGAACCACCCGAACAAAAACTAGCATGATAGCATCCAATAACAATAACACACAGTTTAGCACCAACACTTGGTCACAACAAACCACCAATAGTGTGTTAACTAGCTAACTAGCATGCTAGCATCCAGTAACACACAGTTTAGCACCAACACTTGGTCACAACAAACCACCAATAGTGTGTTAACACACTAAACAGATCATTCGTGTCTGTGTCAAGTTCCTTTCATGACGCAGCAATGATTAAACGTTGGCTAGCTAGGACAAGTATATTGTATTTAGCTACTACAGTACAGTTAGCTGGTCGTGTTGGGTAGCTAGCAATGGCCACTGTGTTGACTTTGTTTGAAGAACGGCTAGCTAGCTAGCTTCGTGCTACACCCGGCACACAATGGCTACTGTGTTGACTCTGACTCTGTTCGAAAAACGGCTAGTTAGCTCGCTTCGTGCTACAGCCGGCACGGCCGAAGACACTGCCAACCTACAGTAACTACCCACAACAACCCACGATGCCTAGCTATGACGCCATAGCTAACTAGCATGCTAGCATCCATTAACACACAGTTTAGCACCAATACTTGGTTACAACAAACTGCCAAGAGTGTGTTAACACACTAAACAGATAATTCATGTCCGTGTCTAGTTCCTTTCATAACGGATAACGCAGCAAAAATTAAACGTTGGCTAGCAGCACATTAACATTGGAAACAGCTCTCCACCGTTGCTACACGTTACCAGTAGCTACCCGCTAGCTAGCTAGCCTCGTGCTTCGATACTAACCTACAATAATTACCTACGGAAACCTACAGTAACAACAATACTAACCTACAATAACTACAATACCTAACTACAACTAACTACCTACCTACGATCTAATACATGGTTTAAGCTTACTCAACACCATATGAGAAGCTTACCTCCTGCTAGAGAAAAACACAACCTCTCCCGATGGCTCTCATAGCTCTTCTGTCTTCAACCAGGATCTCAGCGATCACTGCCTTATTGCCTGCGTCCGTAACGGGTCTGCGGTTAAACGACCACCCCTCATCACTGTCAAACGCTCCCTAAAACACTTTAGCGAGCAGGCCTTCCTAATTGACCTGGCCCAGGTATCCTGGATGGATATAGATCTCATTCCGCCTGGTTGTTCTTTAAAAGTAATTTCCTCTCAATCTTAAATAAACATGCCCCATTCAAAAAATACAGAACTAAGAACAGATATAGCCCCTGGTTCTCCTCAGACTTGACTGCCCTTGACCAGCACAAAAACATCCTGTGGCGTACTGCATTAGAATCAAATAGCCCCCGCGATATGCAACTTTTCAGGGAAGTTAGGAACCAATATACACAAGCAGTCAGGAAAGCAAAGGCTAACTTTTTCAAACAGAAATGTGCATCCTGTAGCACTAACTCCAAAACGTTTTGGGACACTGTAAAGCCCATGGAGAATAAGAGCACTTCCTCCCAGCTGCCCACTGCACTGAGGCTAGGAAACACTATCACCACCGATAAATCTACAATAATCAAGAATTTCAACAAGCATTTTGCTACGGCTGGTCATGTGTTCCACCCGGCTACCACTACCCCGGCCACCAGCTCTGCACCCTCCGCTGCAACTTGCCCATGCCCCCCCCGCTTCTCCTTCACACAAATTCAGACAGCTGATGTTCTGAAAGCGCTGCAAAATCTGGACCCCTACAAATCATCTGGGCTAGTCAATCTGGACCCTTTCTTTCTAAAATTAGCTGCCGAAATTGTCGCAACCCCTATTACTAGCCTGTTCAACCTCTCATTCGTAACGTCTGAGATCCCCAGAGATTGGAAAGCTGCCGCGGTCGGCCCCCTCTTCATAGGGTGTGACACTCTAGATACAAACTGTTACAGACCTATATCCATCCTGCCCTGCCTTTCGAAAGTATTTGAAAGCCAAGTTAACAAACAGATCACCGACCACCTTCTCCGCTATGCAATCTGGTTTCCGAGCTGGTCATGGGTGCACCTCGCCACGCTCAAGGTCCTAAACGATATAATAACCGCGATCGAACGTCTCTATGGGGGTGCCACATGGTTCAATTCTCGGGCCGATTCTATTCTCTGTGTATATCAATGATGTCGCTCTTGCTGCTGGTGATTCTCAGATCCACCTCTACTTAGACGACACCATTTTGTATACATCTGGCCCTTCATTGGACACTGTGTTAACAAACCTACAAACGAGCTTCAATGCCATTCAACACTCCTTCGGTGGCCTCCAACTGCTCGTAAACGCTAGTAAAACTAAATGCATGCTCTTCAATTGAACGCTGCTTGCACCCGCCCGCCCGACTATAATCAATATTCTCGGCGGGTCTGACTTAGAATATGTGGACAACTACAAATACCTAGGTGTCTGGTTAGACCGTAAACTCTCCTTCCAGACTCACATTAAGCATCTCCAATCCAAAGTTAAATCTAGAATCGGCTTCCTATTTCGCAACAAAGCCTCCTTCACTCATGCTGCCAAACATGCCCTCGTAAAACTGACTATCCTACCGATCCTTGACTTCGGCGATGTCATTTACAAAATAGCTTCCAACACTCTACTCAGCAAATTGGATGTAGTCTATCACAGTGCCATCCGTTTTGTCTCCAAAGCCCCATACACTACCCACCACTGTGACCTGTACGCTCTTGTTGGCTGGTCCTCACTACATGTTCGTCGCCAAACCCACTGGCTCCAGGCCATCTATAAATCACTGCTAGGCAAATCCCCGCCTTATCTTAGCTCATTGGTCACCATAGCAACACCCACCCGTAGTCTGGCCCTCACTACATGCACCTGGTTAAATAAAGGTGAAATAAATAAAAATAAAAATAATAAGTTACATGTCAAGCCTAAATAAATTCAGGAGTAAATTTGCTTAACAAGTCACATAATAAGTTGCATGGACTCACTCTGTGTGCAATAATAGTTTAACATGATTTGTGAACGACTGCCTCATCTCTGTACCCCACACACACAATTACATGTAAGGTCCCTCAGTCGAGCAGTGAATTTCAAACACAGATTCAACCACAACGACCAGGGAGGCTTTCCAATGCCTCGTATAGGTATTTTTCCATTACATACAGTATATTATTAAATCATTTAACAATAAGCAGAATCATTATGGGTTTAAAAGAGGATTAGTGACTACACCTGTCTATGATGTATGAAACATATTTTGAAACATATGATGTATGAAACATATTATGAAACATATTTTGTAATCCAGATGCATGACTGTACAACCACATTGTGACTGCAGTAATCAATGTACTATATAATTATCAGCAGGTGTGTGTGTGTATATTATTTTTAAAGGAACTGTCTTTATCACGCCACCAATAGAGTCATGCAAGAGGAGGGGAAACCAAGCAGACATGGACATAGACAGGAAAGAGGCTAGACAAAGAAACCATAGTGGCTCAAGGTCAAGGGAGGGTGGCTGTTTGGATAAAGAGGGGGTTCCGATACGATATGAAAAGATGAAGCTGTGTAAAAAGAGAGTTCCAAGTCTGGGACTGGGATTTGCTCCGCTCGGCTTGATACTTTGGAATAAAGTTAAATTAATAAAATTCGGAACTCACAAGCTCCACTCTGGGTGCAATAATAGTGTTTAACATGTTTTTTCAATGACTACCTCATCTCTGCACCCCACACATACAATTATATGTAAAGTATCTCAGTCGAGCAGTGAATTTCAAACACAGATTCAACCACAAAGACCAGTGAGGTTTTCCAATGCCTCGCAAAGAAGGGCACCTATTGGTAGATGGGTAAAAAAAAAAAGCAGACATTGAATATCCCTTTGAGTATGGTGAAGTTATTAATTACACTTTGGATGGTGTATCAATAAACCCAGTCACTACAAAGATACAGGCGTCCTTCCTTATTCAGTTACAGGAGAGGAAGCAAACCGCTCAGGGATTTCACCATGAGGCCAATAGTGACTTTAAAACAGTTACAGAGTTTACTGGCTGTGATAGGAGAAAACGGAGGATGGATCAACAACATTGTAGTTACGCCACAATACTAACCTAAAGGACAGAGTGAAAAGAAGGAAGCCTGTACAGAATAAAAATATTCCTAAACATGCATCCTGTTTGCAACAAGGCACTAAAGTAAAACTGCAAAAAATGTGGCAAAGAAATTAAAGAAATTAACTTTATGTCCTAAATACAAAGTATTATGTTTGGGGCAAATCCAATACAACACATTATTGACTACCACTCTTCATATTTAAAAACATGGTGGTGGCTGCATCATGTTATGGGTATGTTTGTAATCGTTAAGGACTGGGGAGTTTTTCAGGATAAAAAAGAAACGTAATGGAGCTCAGCACAGGCAAAATCCTAGAGGAAAACCTGGTTCAGTCTGCTCTCCAACAGACACTGGGAGACAAATTCACCTTTTCAGCAGGACAATAACCTAAAACACAAGGCCAAATCTACACTGGAGTTCTTTACCAAGAAGAGAGTGAATGGCCGAGTTACAGTTTTGACTTAAATCTACTTGAAAATCTGTGGCAAGATCAGAAAATTGTTGTCTAGCAATGATCAATAACCGATTTGACAAAGCTTGAAGAATTTTGATAAAATAATGGGCAAATGTTGCACAATCCAGGTGTGGAAAGCTCTTACCCAGAAAGACTCACAGCTGTAATCGGTAACAAAAGTGTTTCTACAAAGTATTGACTCAGGGGTGTCAATACTTATCTAAATGACATATTTCTGTATTTCATTTTCAATAAATTTGCAAACATGTCTTAACATGTTTTCACTTTGTCATTAAGTCTCCCGAGTGGCGCAGTGGTCTAAGGCACTGCAGCGCAGTGCTAGCTGTGCCACCAGAGATCCTGGTTCGAATCCAGGCTCTGTCGTAGCCGGCGCGACCGGGAGACCCATGGGGCGGCGCGCAATTGGCCCAGCGTCGCCAGGGTAGGGGAGGGAATGTCCGGTAGGGATGTAGCTCAGTTGATAGAGCATGGTGTTTGTAACGCCAGGGTTGTGGGTTCGATTCCCATGGGGGTAGGAAAAAAATAAATAAAAAATGTATGCATTCACTAACTGTAAGTCGCTCTGGATAAGAGCGTCTGCTAAATGACAAAAATGTAAATGTAAATGTAATGTAAATGTGTATTGTGTGTAGACGGGTGAGGGAAAAAATCTACTTAATCCATTTAGATCGGATGAAGGGTGGATGATTACAGGATCATATCCCTCTGTTAGTCTGGCAGATCTAGAGGCTGGGGTCAGCCATCAGACTGCTTTTTAAGGTCAAATTAAATATGACTGATTTTGTAGTGGTTGCATAGTGTTCCAAGCTACAGGTAACTGCCAAAATAAAGTACAGTGGGGAAAAAAAGTATTTAGTCAGCCACCAATTGTGCAAGTTCTCCCACTTAAAAAGATGAGAGAGGCCTGTAATTTTCATTATAGGTACACGTCAACTATAACAGACAAATTGAGGAAAAAAAATCCAGAAAATCACATTGTAGGATTTTTAATGAATGTATTTGCAAATTATGGTGGAAAATAAGTATATGGTCACCTACAAACAAGCAAGATTTCTGGCTCTCACAGACCTGTAACTTCTTCTTTAAGAGGCTCCTCTGTCCTCCACTTGTTACCTGTATTAATGGCACCTGTTTGAACTTGTTATCAGTATAAAAGACACCTGTCCACAACCTCAAACAGTCACACTCCAAACTCCACTATGGCCAAGACCAAAGAGCTGTCAAAGGACACCAGAAACAAAATTGTAGACATGCTTCAGGCTGGGAAGACTGAATCTGCAATAGGTAAGCAGCTTGGTTTGAAGAAATCAACTGTGGGAGCAATTATTAGGAAATGGAAGACATACAAGACCACTGATAATCTCCCTCGATCTCTGAAGACCAAAGTAACAAAGCCTACCATCAGTAACACACTACGCCGCCAGGGACTCAAATCCTGCAGTGCCAGACGTGTCCCCCTGCTTAAGCCAGTACATGTCCAGGCCCGTCTGAAGTTTGCTAGTGTGCATTTGGATGATCCAGAAGAGGATTGGGAGAATGTCATATGGTCAGATGAAACCAAAATATAACTTTTTGGTAAAAACTCAACTCGTCGTGTTTGGAGGACAAAGAATGCTGAGTTCCATCCAAAGAACACCATACCTACTGTGAAGCATGGGGGTGGAAACATCATGCTTTGGGGCTGTTTTTCTGCAAAGGGACCAGGACGACTGATCCGTGTAAAGGAAAGAATGAATGGGGCCATGTATCGTGAGATTTTGAGTGAAAACCTCCTTCCATCAGCAAGGGCATTGAAGATGAAACGTGGCTGGGTCTTTCAGCATGACAATGATCCCAAACACACCGCCCGGGCAACGAAGGAGTGGCTTCGTAAGAAGCATTTCAAGGTCCTGGAGTGGCCTAGCCAGTCTCCAGATCTCAACCCCATAGAAAATCTTTGGAGGGAGTTGAAAGTCCATGTTGCCCAGTGACATCCCCAAAACATCACTGCTCTAGAGGAGATCTGCATGGAGAAATGGGCCAAAATACCAGCAACAGTGTGTGAAAACCTTGTGAAGACTTACAGAAAACGTTTGACCTGTGTCATTGCCAACAAAGGGTATATAACAACAAAGTATTGAGAAACTTTTGCTATTGACCAAATAGTTATTTTCCACCATAATTTGCAAATACATTCATTAAAAATCCTACTATGTGATTTTCTGGAAAAAAAAATCTCATTTTGTCTGTCATTGTTGACGTGTACCTATGATGAAAATTACAGGCCTCTCTCATCTTTTTAAGTGGGAGAACTTGCACAATTGGTGGCTGACTAAATACTTTTTTTCCCCACTGTAGTTTTAGCTGTATTGGTGTGGGGTATATTTTCCTGGCATGGTTTAAGTCCACTCAACCCCTTAGAGGGCAATAAATACACAACACTTCTGAGTGATCACCTTCAACCTATGGTGAAACATTTCTATCCTGATGGGAGTTGTCTATTTTCCAGGATGTCAATGCCTCCATCCACAGGGCACGAGTGTTCACTGAATGGTTTTGATGAGCATGAAAACGATGTAAACCATATTCCGTGGCCGTCTCAGTCCCCAGATCTCAACACAATTGAACACTTATGCTATTTTCTGTCCCGAGATGCCACTCATCAGTCAGTTGAAGCTAACTGCTAATTTAGCTAGCTAAGCTGTTAGCCGTCAAGCTAACTAAGATAGCTTTCTCCACCACTGTCTCTACAACATGGATTAACATGGAGGCTTCCCCGTTCAGAGGGAGAGATTAGTGTTTCCTGTAGGAGTTCTGCTTACTATGCACTTTCCAGGACAATGTGGACCGACCAATCAGCACAATCTGCTGGGGAAACCACGTCCACCTTCT
This sequence comes from Coregonus lavaretus, assembly GCF_964263955.1. NCBI lineage: Eukaryota > Metazoa > Chordata > Actinopteri > Salmoniformes > Salmonidae > Coregonus > Coregonus lavaretus. Next base: position 234,583 of record NW_028166698.1, read on the forward strand.
CTTTCTCTAGACCACAGGCTGAACGTCGTTCTGATATGGTGAGAGAATCACCACCCTGACTGGCACAGGGACCTTTCCCCCCTGGGAAAATTAAAACAGGACCAACACTTCTAGAGGACTTAGCAGATGCCTCAGTCTTCGATCCTGCTATCCGCCTAATGGAAAACAGTGGTCCATGGTCAATGGAGCCTCTCTGGCTTTGGGGAGTCCGATCCAGATGTCAAGCAGCTTCCCCCCAACCCCCCCCACCCCCCCCACCCCCTGGCTTCAGAGGGCTCCGCGCCATCGAACCCTACCCTGATTCTACCTCAGGCTCGAATCCTCCGTGCTCCCCCTCTCTTGAGGGTGTCTGAGGCTCCACCCACAATGGATTATACGGTTGAATCAGCCCCCAGAGCACATGACTCAGACTCGCAGTGACCCTCGCGTCCTCCAAAGGTGGTTTTTTGTAAGAAGCTCCATAGTATAGGGATGTGGTGGTCGCGTAAGCAAGGACCCACTGCTTTCCTGTGGACATACTGTAGATCATCAGGTCTGGAATGGAATAGCACTTGACTGCTCACACAGTAGTTGGTCATGTTGGTACAAACAACATCAATCTTCACAAGTTGGAGCAATTAAAATCTGACTTCAAAGTGCTCATAGGCAGGCTAAAGGAGACCGACAAGCAGGTTTTCATTTTCGGATGGCTTTAGTCCTCTCCTCTGGATATACTACTGGCTTAAGTCCTACTGTTCCTCTATGGATTTGGAGTTCATAGAAATGTTTTACCTCTTCTGGGAGAGGCCCACATTTTACAAGAGCGATGGCTTGCATCCAAGTAGGAGAGGGGGGCGAAGGTTATCTCGAACAAGATCGAGGAGGCTTTTAAAAATCATTGACTCAGCCCAAACCCAGCTCAGGTAATGATTCAAATTGCCCCTCCTCTTTCACATGATGTCCTCTGCACCAGTAGCAAGCCTCTGATCTGATGCGCGAGGGAAGTGACATGCATTAAACGCTAATCTTTCTTGTGGCTTTCTTTTGCAAAATAGCTATGAATTAACAGACTTATTTTTGAATAGTTGTCAACATATATCATCACATTAAGGTGTAGGAGGTTCACTGTACAGTCGTGGTCAAAAGTTTTGAGAATGTCACATGTATTGGTCTTCACATAGTTCGCTGCTTCAGTGTTATGAGATATTTTTGTCAGATGTACAAGCATTCCATAAGTGTCAAAGGCTTTTATTGACAATTACATTAAGTTTATGCAAATAGTCAATATTTGCAGTGTTGACCCTTCTTTTTCAAGACCTCTGCAATCCGCCCTGGCATGCTGTCAATTAACTTCTGGGCCACATCCTGACTGATGGCAGCCCATTCTTGCATAACCAATGCATGGAGTTTGTCAGAATTTGCCGGTTTTTGTTTGTCCACCCGCCTCTTGAGGATCGACCACAAGTTCTCAATGAGATTAAGGTCTGGGGAGTTTCCTGGCCATGTACCCAAAATGTCGATGTTTTGTTCCCCTAACAAGTGTATAAAATCGAGCACACAGCCATGCAATCTCCATAGACAAACATTTGCAGTAGAATGGCCTTACTGAAAAGTTTAGAGACTTTCAACGTGACACCGTCATAAGATGCCACCTTTCCAACAAGTCAGTTCGTCAAATTTCTGCCCTGCTAACGCTGCCCCGGTCAACTGTAAGTGCTGTTATTGTGAAGTGGAAACATCTAGGAGCAACAGCGGCTCAGAAGCGAAGTGTTAGGCCACACAAGCTCACAGAACGGGACCGCCGAGTGCTGATGTGCGTAGCGTGTAAAGATTGTCTGTCCTCGGTTGCAACACTCACTACCAAGTTCCAAACTGCCTCTGGAAGCAATGTCACCACAATAACTGTTCGATGGGTGCTCCATGGCCGAGCAGCCACACACAAGCCTAAGATCACCATGCACAATGCCAAGCGTCGGCTGCAGTGGTGTAAAGCTTGCCACCATTGGACTCTGGAGCAGGGTAAACGCGTTCTCTGGAGTGATGAATTACGCTTCACCTTCTGGCAGTCCGACGGACAAATCTGGGCTACCTGCCCGAACTGTGAAGTTTGGTGGAGGAGGAATAATGGTCTGGGGCTGTTTTTCATGGTTCGGGCTAGGCCCCTAAGTTTCAGTGAAGGGAAATCTTAACGCTAAAGCATACAATGACATTCTAGATGATTTTGTGCTTCCAACTTTGTGGCAACAGTTTGGGGAAGGCCCTTTCCTATTTCAGCATGACAATGCCCCCGTGCACAAAGCAAGGTCCATACAGAAATGGTTTGTTGAGATCGATGTGGAAGAACTTGACTGGCCTGCACAGACCCCTGACCTCAACCTCATCGGACACCTTTGGCATGAATTGGAATGCCGACCACGAACCAGGCCTAATTGCCCAAAATCACTGCCAGACCTCACCAATGTTCTTGTGGCTGAATAGAAGCAAGTCCCCGCAGCAATGTTCCAACATCTAGTGGAAAGCCTTCCCAGAAGAGTGGAGGCTGTTATAGCAGCAAAGGGGGGGGCAACTCCATATTAATGCCCATGATGTTGGAATGAGATGTTGGACGAGCAGGTGTCCACATACTTTTGGTCAGGTAGAGTATGTACCTTGGATGGAGCCCCCATTGATCGTGTCCCCGCTTATAAATATCTGGGCATTTGGATAGACAAAAAGCTAGCTTTTAAAAAGCATATTGATGAGTTAGTTATTTAGTTAAGAATAAAAATGGGCTTCTTCTATAGAAATAGATCATGCCTTTTGTTAAATAGCAGAAAACAGATTATTCAGTTGACATCAGTGGAGGCTGCTGAGGGGAGGACGGCTCATAATAATGGCTGGAACGGAGCAAATGGAATGGCATCAAACACATGGAAACTATGTGAATGATGTATTTGATATCATTCCACCTATTCCACTCCAGCAGTTACCACAAGCCTCTCCACTCCAGCAGTTACCACAAGCCTCTCCACTCCAGCAGTTACCACAAGCCTCTCCACTCCAGCAGTTACCACAAGCCTCTCCACTCCAGCAGTTACCACAAGCCTCTCCACTCCAGCAGTTACCACAAGCCTCTCCACTCCAGCAGTTACCACAAGCCTCTCCACTCCAGCAGTTACCACAAGCCTCTCCACTCCAGCAGTTACCACAAGCCTCTCCACTCCAGCAGTTACCACAAGCCTCTCCACTCCAGCAGTTACCACAAGCCTCTCCACTCCAGCAGTTACCACAAGCCTCCCAATTAAGGTGCCACCAGCCTCCTGTGGTTGACATTCATACTGGTTATAGACTATGGCGATATCGTCTACATTTTGACAGTTACCTGTAGTGACCTGTAGAGGCCTGTAGTGACCTGTAGAGGCCTGTAGTGACCTGTAGTGACCTGTAGTGACCTGTAGAGGCCTGTAGTGACCTGTAGAGGCCTGTAGTGACCTGTAGAGGCCTGTAGTGACCTGTAGAGGCCTGTAGTGACCTGTAGTGATCTGTAGTAACCTGTAGTGACCTGGTATTTTCTATTTAGTTTTGATTACTAATGCTTTCCTCATAAAACATTACAGCATAGAAGGACCTTTAAGGACGTTTTGTCATGTAATAGGACGACTGTAACATCAGCTGTAAGAACGTAAGATGGCGCTGACAGACAGCTCTGTTTCTAGCTCCTAAGTGACTTTTGTCACGCCCTGGCTCTGGGGACTCTTAAATGTTGAGCCAGGGTGTGGATTTTCTATGTTTAGTTTTCTATGTTTTTTGTTCTAGATCGTTTAGTTCTATGTTGGCCAGGGTGGTTCCCAATCAGAGGCAGCTGTAGCTCGTTGTCTCTGATTGGGGCCCATACTTAGGCAGCCTGTTGGCACCAGTTAGTTTGTGGGATCTTGTTCCGTAAAGGTTTGTGTTGTTGAAACCTCAGGACTTCACGTATCGTTCGTTTTGTTGTTTTGTTCGTGTGTTGTGAACTAAATAAAATGTACGCTTATCACGCTGCGCCTTGGTTCCACGAGTCATCAGTCAACGTGCGTGACAACTTTGCAGTATTGTGTTTAGTTTTGTTGTTATTTATTACATTATTAGCACAGAATGTTTTTTGTGTTATTACATACAGCCGGAAAATAACTTTTGGATATCAGAGTGGCAGTAACTCACCAGCATTACGACCGGGAATACGACTTTCCCGGATTGGATCCTTTGTTCGTACCCCCAATTGAACTGATTCCAGAGGCGCTGGCGGCGGAGAATAGGTATTCGGAGTACGAATCAGGAGGCGTGAACACCGTCCACCACTTCCGAGAATATAACTCGCTAATGTTGAGTCTCTGGATAAGAAAGTAGACGAGCTCAGGGCGAGGATCTCCTTCCAAAGAGACATCACGGACTGTCACATACTCTGTTTCACGGAATCATGGCTCTCTCGGGATATACTGTCCACGTCCATACAGCCAGCTGGGTTCTCAGTACATCGCGCAGACAGGAATAAAGAACTCTCCGGGAAGAAGAAAGGTGTATGTTTTATGATTAACTACTCATGGTGTGATTATAATAACGTACAGGAACTCAAGTCCTTTTGTTCACCCGACCTAGAATACCTCACAATCAAATGACGACCGTATTACCTCAGAAGAGAATTCTCTTCGGTTATAGTCCCAGCCGTGTATATTCCCCCTCAAGCCGATACCACGACGATCCTCAAGGAACTACACTGGACTTTATGCAAACTGTAAACCACATATCCTGAGGCCGCATTTATTGTAGCTGGGGATTTTAAGAAAGCAAATTTGAGGAAACTACCAAAGTTCTATCAACACATTGCCTGTAGTACTTGCTCTCAAAAACTCTCAACTACTGTTACTCTCACTTCCGGGATGGCTCCTCCGCTCTCCCTTCGGCAAATCAGATAACGACTCCATTCTTCTCCTCCCTTCCTATAGGCAGAAACTCAAACAAGAAGTACCCGTGCTAAGGTCTATTCACTGCTGACCAATCAGAATCCATGCTTCAAGATTGTTTTGATAAAGCGGACTGGGATATGTTCCAGGTAGCCTCTGAGAATAACATAGACGTATACACTGACACGGTGACTGAGTTCATCAGGAAGTGTATAAGGGATGTTGGTCCCACTGTGACTATTAAAACCTCCCCAAACCAGAAACCTTGGATAGACGGCAGCATTCATGCAAAACTGAAAGCGCGAAACACCGTATTTAACCTCTTCATCACTAGGCACCTGGCTAAAGTGCCTGCCTCGAAAATGCATGCCCAAATTGAATAGAGTATATCTCCAAAACAACAAGGGCTATCAACATAATATTGGTAGCAAATTGAAAGGTAACACATGTGAGATGTATCTTGAAGTGAAATTATTAATGTGGGTGTTACTGTGACAGAGTACATGAAGCTAGAACACAGCATAAATTGGGAGGTTTTGATTCCGCCTGAAAGTAACTTCAGGTTTTATAGAGAATAATTTATTGGACTTATGCAGCTGCAGCCCCTAAACACTATGGGACCATAGCCCAATATCCGATGAGTACTTATGTGAAGTTTGATGCCAATAAAGTAAAGGAAACCAAAGTTGTAGGGGTTTTAGTTTAAGTATGTTTAGGCGGATTACCAAATGGAGACATTTGGGTAGATTTGGGCACCATCAGTGCCATTTGACTTTTATCAGGTACCAGACAGCAAAAGGCGTTTAATTCCACTAACATATTATCACTATATGTGTACATTCCATCAAAATACAACTGTTATGGTGTTGTTTCCCATGTTCTCCCAGACCTCTAAACGTGTTCCCATTAAAATAAACCATACAATGGGAAAGTTTCACTCCAAACTGAGCAGATTTATTAGAAACTATAAACAACACATTTAAAAACAAAAATTACACACATCCCAAAACTGTAAACAATGATATTGTGTCGTTGGGTGGGTTGTCACACAAAATGTAGACCCTTTTTTCTCTTCTCTATTATGCCACCTATCTTCTTCTTCCTCTTCTTCCTCCCCGACTCTTGGAGTGGCAGGCCTACCTCCACCACGCTGACTTGGAGAAAGCTTTTCCTTTTCTTTTGGGTTGAGGGCTCTTTACAGGGGACTCAGTGTCCGATGAAGACCGTGATATTTTAGAATGTATGTTTTGTACTCACACAATAAATTAGTAATAGTAGTATTAGAAGTAATAAATAACAATGGGATTACATCCTCTTCTGATGCTTGAGCAGGGCCCTGGACACGATAACCTTCCATCTCGTCGTTGGGGTCTGGTTCGTCCGGTCTAAGCAGGTACTCATCAATGGGGATACATGGAGTCCAACTTTCATCTGTTACAATTAATAACGCCTCTGTAACTGTATATTTGTTACTAGAGCCTGCCATATTTGAATAAACTTTGCATTTTACCTCCGAAATTCTAGTGTTGTGGTGCGCTCTGCGTAACCGTGCGTAATGCAGCAAGTCAACTAATATGAGACAATGAGGTGCGCACCTGGATATTTCAACAACCGGTTGGTCGATTTTGACATGTGACCCCTCTATCGAAAGCTTATGATCAGTATAATTAAATGAGAACAATGACAAACCACCGGGATTGCATCATATATCCAGAAGATGGCGACAAAACAGTGCCTGTTGTGATTGAACCAAACTACTGACTTCATCTTCAAACACATTGTTGGCCATGTAAATCGATGGAAACTCATTGAAATCGACTCAGAATGAGAGAGAGACCCTAGAGTATCTTTTCAAGTGGTTTTATTCAATCAGACACTACTTTTGGTAACAGAAACAACAAAGGTAAGACGCAGTTTGTTGTTGTGATAAAAAATGGAAGTTTGTTACTGACGTTCTTTGATTAATAGTTTAGTGAGTGTTGGTCATATAGGAACATGACTGTTGGAATCTGTGAGGTAGCAGCTTTTGAATGGCGTATCGTTTGTGTAGATAGGTTGAGAAAAATACGTTATCTGTCTACGAATATACGGGCATGCACGGTTACAGTACTGGTTTTGCTATATGCTTATACATTTGCTTGGAGTCTGAATATTATTTCATTTGGGCAACAACAGTTTAGCTATATTCACAGTTGAGACGCTTCTCGTTCCAGTAGTGGATAACATTCAGGTATTCACATGTTTAAAAACCGTACTACGCCATCGTTTGAGATTGCGGGAGGAGTACCCCGGATATGGGGAACCTCGTGATGAAGAGGATAACAATGGCAAGGTGACAAGGAATATGGTCGAATACAAACAGTGTAGTTATTCCCTCCTTAAGGCAATCAAACAGGGAAAACGTCAGTACAGAGACAAAGTGGAGTCGCAATTCAACGGCTCAGACACAAGATTTATGTGGCAGGGACTCCAGACAACCACGGATTACAAAGGGAAAACCAGCCACATCGCGGACACCGACGTCTTGCTCCCAGACAAGCTAAACACCTTCTTCGCCTGCTTTGAGGATAACACAGTGCCACCGATGCGGCCTGCTCCCTAAGACTGTGTGCTCTCGTTCTCCGTGGCCGACGTGAGTAAGACATTTAAGTGTGTTAACCCTCGAAGGCTGCTGGCCCAGACGGCATCCCTAGCTGCATCCTCAGAGCATGACGCAGACCAGCTGGCTGGAGTGTTTACAGACCTATTCAATCTCTATCCCAGTCTGCTGTCCCCACCTGCTTCAAGACGTCGATCATTGTTCCTGTACCCAAGAAAACGAAGGTAACTGAACTTAATGACTATCACACAGTAGCACTCACTTCTGTCATCATGAAGTGCTTTGAGAGGCTAGTTAAGGATCATATCACCTCTACCTTACCTGTCACCCTAGACCCACTTCAATTTGCCCCAATAGATCCACAGACGATGCAATCGCCATCACACTGCACACTGCTGTATCCCATCTGGACAAGAGGAATACCTATGTGAGAATGCTGTTCATTGACTATAGCTCAGCCTTCAACACCATAGTACCCTCAAAGCTCATCATCAAGCTCGAGGTCCTGGGTTTGAACCCCGCCCTGTGCAACTGGGTCCTGGACTTCCTGAAGGGTCACCCCCAGGTGGTGTATGTAGGAAACAACACCTCCACTTCGCTGATCCTCAACACAGGGGCCCCACAAGGGTGCGTGCTCAGCCCCCTCCTGTACTCCCTGTTCACCCATGACTGCGTGGCCAAGCACGTCTCCAACTCAATCATCAAGTTTGCAGATGACACAACAGTAGTAGACCTGATTACCAACAATGATGAGACAGCCTACAGGGAGGAGGTGAGGTTCCTGGCGGAGTGGTGCCAGGAAAATAACCTCTTCCTCAACGTCAACAAAACGAAGGAGCTGATCGTGGACTTCGGGAGACAGCAGAGGGAGCACGCCCCCATCCACATCGACTTGGCCACAGTGGAGAAGGTCAAAAGCTTCCGGTTCATCTGCGTACACATCACTGATAATCTGATATGGTCCACCCACGCAGACAGTGTGGTGAAGAAGGCGCAACAGCGCCTCTTCAACCTCAGGAGACTGAAGAAATTCGGCTTGGCCCCTAAGACACTCACAAACTTTTACAGATACACTATTGAGAGCATCCTGTTGGGCTGTATCACCGCCTGGTACGGCAACTGCACCGTCCGCAACTGCAGGGCTCTCTACAGGGTGGTGCGGTCTGCCCAACGCATCACCAGGGGCACACTGAATGCCCTCCAGGACAGTTACTGCACCCGATGTCACAGGAAGGCCAAAAAGATCATAAATTACTCAACCACCCGAGCCACGGCTTGTTCAGCCCACTATCATAAACAACAGCTGGTGCATAAAATCTAATACTAAGGAAGTCTCGAGGTTTTGCTCGCCTGAGGTAGAGTTTCTCATGATAAGCTGTAGACCACACTATTTACCAAGAGAGTTTTCATCTATATTTTTCATAGCTGTCTTTTTTACCACCACAAACCGATGGTGGCACTAAGATTACACTCAATGAGCTATATAAGGCCATTAGCAAAGAGGAAAATGCTCATCCAGAGGCAGCACTCCTAGTGGCCGGGGACTTTAATGCAGGCAAACTAAAGCATGTTAAATGTGCAACCAGAGGGGAAAAATTCCTGCTTATAGGCAAAAACTGAAGCAGGAAGCACCAGTGACTCAGTTAATAAGGAAGTGGTCAGATGACACAGATGCTAAGCTACAAGACTGTTTTGCTAGCACAGACTGGAACATGTTCCAGGATTCTTCCGATAGCATTGAGGAGTACACCACATCAGTCACTGGCTTCATAAATAAGTGCATCGATGACGTCGTCCCCACAGTGACCGTACGTAAATACCCCAACCAGAAGCCATGTATTACAGGCAACATCCGCACTGAACTAAAAGGTAGAGCTGCCGCTTTCAAGGAGCGGGATTCTAACCCGGACACTTATAAGAAATCCTGCTATGCCCTCCGACGAACCATCAAACAGGCAAAGAGTCAATACAGGACTAAGATTGAATCGTACTACACCAGCTCTGATGCTCGTCGGATGTGGCAGGGCTTGCAAACTATTGCAGACTACAAAGGGAAGCACAGCCGTGAGCTGCCCTGTGACACAAGCCTACCAGTCGAGGTAAATCACTTCTATGCTCGCTTCGAGGCAAGCAACAATGAAGCATGCATGAGAGCATCATATGTTCCGGATGACTATGTGATCACGCTCTCCGTAGCCGATGTGAGTAAGACTTTTAAGCAGGTCAACATTCACAAGGCAGCAGGGCAAGACGGATTACCAGGACGTGTACTCCGAGCATGTGCTGACCAACTGGCAAGTGTCTTCACCGACAATTTCAACATGTCCCTGACTGAGTCTGTAATACCAACATGTTTCAAGCAGACCACCATAGTCCCTGTGCCCAAGGACACTAAGGTAACCTGCCTAAATGACTACCAACCCGTAGCACTCACGTCTGTAGCCATGAAGTGCTTTGAAAGGCTGGTCATGGCTCACATCAACACCATTTTCCCAGAAACCCTAGACCCACTCCAATTTGCATACCGCCCCAACAGATCCACAGATGATGCAATCTCTATTGCACTCCACACTGCCCTTTCCCACCTGGACAAGAGGAACACCTACGTGAGAATGCTGTTCATTGACTACAGCTCAGCGTTCAACACCATAGTGCCCTCAAAGCTCATCACTAAGCTAAGGACCCTGGGACTAAACACCTCCCTCTGCAACTGGATCCTGGACTTCCTGACGGGCCGCCACCAGGTGGTAAGGGTAGGTAACAACACATCTGCCACGCTGATCCTCAACACAGGGGCCCCTCAGGGGTGCGTGCTCAGTCCCCTCCTGTACTCCCTGTTCACCCATGACTGCATGGCCAGGCACGACTCCAACACCGTCATTAAGTTTGCTGATGACACAGCAGTGGTAGGCCTGATCACCGACAACGATGAGACTATAGGGAGCAGGTCAGAGACCTGGCAGTGTGGTGCCTGGACAACAACCTCTCCCTCAACATGATCAAGACAAAAGAGATGATTGTGGCCCACAAGGAAAAAAAGAGGACTGAGCACGCCCCCATTCTCATCGACGGGGCTGTATTGGAACAGGTTGTGAGCTTCAAGTACCTTGGTGTCCACATCACCAACAAACTATCATGGTCCAAACACACCAAGACAGTCGTGAAGAGGGCACAACAAAGCCCATTTCCCCTCAGGAGACTGAAAAGATTTGGCATGGGTCCTCAGATCTTCAAAAGGTTCTACAGCTGCACCATCGAGAGCAACCTGACTGGTTGCATCACCGCCTGGTATGGTAACTGCTCGGCCTCTGACCGCAAGGCACTACAGAGGGTAGTACGTACGGCCCAGTACATCACTGGGGACAAGCTTCTTGCCATCCAGGACCTCTATACCAGGTGGTGTCAGAGGAAGGCCCTAAACATTGTAAAAGACTCCAGCCACCCTAGTCATAGACTGTTCTCTCTGCTACCGCACAGCAAGTGGTACCAGAGCGCCAAGTCTAGGTCCAAAAGGCTTCTTAACAGCTTCTACCCCCAAGCCATAAGACTCCTGAACAGCTAATCATGGCTACCCGGACTATTTGCACTGCCCCCCCACCCCTTCTCTTACGCTGCTGCTACTCTGTTTATTATTTATGCATAGTCACTTTAACTCTACCCACATGTACATATTACCTCAATTACCTCGACTAACCGGTACCCCCGCACATTGACTCTGCACCGGTACCTCCTGTATATAGCCTCCCTACTGTTATTTTATTTTACTGCTGCTCTTTAATTATTTGCTATTTTTATTTTTTACTTATATATTTTTTACTTAACACTTAAAACTGCATTGTTGGTTATGGGCTTGTAAGTAAGCCTGTTGTATTCGGCTCATGTGGCAAATACAATTTGATTTGAAGGATAGGTCAGTACAGGTGCATCAAAGTTGGGACGGAGAGACTGAAAACAGCTTCTATCTCCAGGCCATCAGACTGTTAAATAGCCATCCCTAGCCAGCCTCCACCCAGTTACCCTGCTCCTTAAAGGCAGGTACTTAGACATGGATACACTGGTCACTTGAATAATGTTTACATTACTCATTTCATATGTATATACTGTATTCTACTGTATTTTAGTGAATGCCACTCCGACATTGCTCGTCCTAATATTTATATATTTCTTAATTCCGTTATTTTACTTTGAGATGTGTGTTTATTGTTGTGAATTGTTAGATATTACTGCACTGTTGGAGCTAGGAACAAAAGTTTTTAGCTACACCCGCAATAACATCTGCTAAATATGTGACCTATGCAATGGCTTGCGAAAGTTTCACCCCCCTTGGCATTTTTCCTATTTTGTTGCCTTACAACCTGGAATTAAAATGGATATTTTGGGGGGGTTGTATCATTTGATTTACACAACATGCCTACCACTTTGAAGATGCAAAATATGTTTTATTGTGAAACAAACAAGAAATAAGACAAAAAAAACAGAAAACTTGAGCGTGCATAACTATTCACCCCCCCCCCCCCCCCCCCCCAAAGTCAATACTTTGTAGAGCCACCTTTTGCAGCAAATACAGCTGCAAGTCTCTTGGGGTATGTCTCTATAAGCTTGGCACATCTAGCCACTGGGATTTTGGCCCATCCTTCAAGGCAAAACTGCTCCAGCTCCTTCAAGTTGGATGGGTTCCGCTGGTGTCCAGCAATCTTTAAGTCATACCACAGATTCTCAATTGGATTGAGGTCTGGGCTTTGACTAGGCCATTCCAAGATATTTAAACGTTTCCCCTTAAACCACTCGAGTGTTGCTTTAGCAGTATGCTTAGGGTCATTGTCCTGCTGGAAGGTGAACCTCCGTCCCAGTCTCAAATCTCTGGAAGACTGAAACAGGTTTCCCTCAAGAATGTCCCTGTATTTAGCGCCATCCATCATTCCTTTAGTTTTGACAAGTTTCCCAGTCCCTGCCGATGAAAAACATCCCCACAGCATGATGCTGCCATCACCATGCTTCACTGTGGGGATGGTGTTCTCGGGGTGATGAGAGGTGTTGGGTTTGCACCAGACATAGCGATTTCCTTGATGGCTACAAAGCTAAATTTTAGTCTCATCTGACCAGAGTACCTTCTTCCATATGTTTGGGGAGTCTCCCACATGCCTTTTGGCAAACACCAAACTTTAATTTTTTTTCTTTAAGCAATGGCTTTTTTTGGGCCACTCTTCCGTAAAGCCCAGCTCTGTGGAGTGTATGGCTTAAAGTGGTCCTATTGACAGATACTCCAATCTCCGCTGTGGAGCTTTGCAGCTCCTTCAGAGTTATCTTTGGTCTCTTTGTTGCCTCTCTGATTAATGGCCTCTTTGCCTGGTCCGTGAGTTTTGGTGGGCGGCCCTCTCTTGGCAGGTTTGTTGTGGTGCCATATTTTTTTAATTTTTCAATACATTTATTTAATGGTTCTCCGTGGGATGTTCAAAGTTTCTGATAATTTTTTATAACCCAACCCTGATCTGCACTTCTCCCCAACTTTGTCCCTGACCTGTTTGGAGAGCTCCTTGGTCTTCGTGGTGCCGCTTGCTTGGTGGTGCCCCTTGCTTAGTGTAATGAATACTCGGACAGAGTGGTAAGATCCAATCGCAGAATCGCGATGCTTTATTAGAGTACAGACAAGGGAATAGCTTAATCGTGGTCGGGCGGGCTGTGGTCAAAACCGGGCCAGGCAGAGACAGGCAGAGGTACCAAGGGAGCGGGCTTAGTCGTAGTTGAGGTCACAGGCACAGGATCAGAGAACGGTAATCACTGGGGTAGACAGGTAGAGGATTAAGCAATTCGGGGAGTCAAACAACAAGGCACAGGTCGGATACACGGGTAATCAAAAACAACAAACTCTCTCTCTCTCTCGGAACAAAACGCTTAGCAAGTCACAATGGAACAATACCTCGCACCGACTGAACTTCTGAGCACACCTTAAATCCTACACTAATTACTGACAGGTGTGCTCAGAACTCAGGTGAACCAGATCGAGTCTGATGACTCCCCCTCTCTGTAGATCGGGGAAGTGTCAGACTCTGTCTAGACCCAGCCAACCCCCGATCCCTTACAGTATCCCCCTCCCCAGGGCCGGCTCCTGACGGCCTTCTACCTCTACCGGGTGGTCTTCCTCTGGGTCGGGGTCCGGGATGATCTGGGTGTTCAGCGTGGAAAGTGGCCTTGAGAGTGGGGTCTAGTATGTCCTTAGCAGGGACCCAGGACCGTTCCTCCGGTCTATATCCCTCCCAGTCCATGAGATATTCGATGCCCCCTCGTCTCCGTCTTGACTCCAGTATCTCGTGGACTGTATAGGTGGTGTCCTGTTCATCCTCCAAAGGTGGTGTAGTAGGTTGTTGAGCGATTGGTGGGTACATCGGGCTATAATGGACAGGTTTCAACAGGGAGACGTAGATGGGTGAATGGCCCCTTGCTGTAGTGCCTCATCAATATACTTGCTCATTGATTCTCGTTCCGGCTGTGACAAAGGGTAGATTCGTCCGCGAGGAGGTGTAGCCCCGGATAGCAGATCAATTGCACAATCCCAGGCCCGATGCGGTGGTAACACGGTAGCCCTCTCCTTGGAGAACACCTGCGCGTAATCCTGGTACTCTGTAGGAACAACAGTAGACACCGCACCCTTCGCATCCTCCACAGTAGACGTTTTGCAAGGTAAAATGAGGCACTCTGCCCTACATACCTCACTCCAAGCATTGATATCGCCAGATCTCCAGGAGATGACCGGATCATGGGTAACGAGCCAGGGGTGGCCGAGGACTAGCGGCTTCCGTGGAGCGGAGATGACGAACAGAATGATGTTCTCATGGTGCAGGGAGCCCACTTGTAATTTGATTTCCTCGGTACGGTGCGTAATGAACCCAGTGCCCATGGGCTCACCGTCTAGCGCGTTGACTCGCAGGGGAGGTTGAATTGGGATAAGTTGAACTCCCAACTCCTCAGCAAGACCCATATCCAGAAAGCTGGCAGCCGCTCCGGAATCAATAAGTCCTTCCAACCTGCGCACTTTCTCTCTGACAGATAAGGTAACTGGCACATACATTTGTTTAGATGTAATGTTCAAAACTGGAGTCTCACTCACCGGTTTGGCAGTTCCGAGGCGATATCCTGGGGTACGGTTTGGTCGTACCGGACATTGACTAACGAAATGACCCAACTGACCACAATACAGGCATAGTCCGTCTTGCCGACGTTGTTGTCTCACCGACCCTTGTAGAGGTGACCGTCCCAGTTGCATAGGTTCCTCCTCAGATTCTCTCCTCCACTCTGTCGATTGCTGAGGACCAGTAATCGAGGGCTCCCGGACTGTGGATACCTTGTGTTGCACTATCAGATTATCAATAGAGATGGCTATTTTGATAAATTCATGTAGCGCAGTGATATCTCCTCGACAAGCCAACTCAGTCTGTACGTCTTTGCGCAGCCCTCTTCGGAAAACGGTGAGCAAAGCCGTCTCGCTCCATCCGCTACCGGCTGCTATAGTACGGAACTCTAAAGCGTAGTCGGCTACGGTGCGACGGCCCTGCTGAAGTTCGCATAGTTGGTCTCCCACACTACGCCCAGATACTGGGTGGTCGAACACCTCCTGGAACAGTCTCTTGAACTGAACTTCCGCATTCAACTCGGGAACCTCAGCTGCCCAAAGCGCAGTAGCCCAATCCAGTGCTCTTCCCGTTAGTAGAGAAATCATGAAATCCACCCTGCTACGGTCATCGGGAAACATAGTACGATTATACGACATATACAGGGACGTCTGAAGTAGAAACCCCTGACATTTGCCAGGTTCCCCGTCGTACCTAGTCGGTAGAGAAATCGGAGGTGTAGGACGAGGACTGACCGTGCTCGGGGTGGTGCCTTCAGCTGCACCAGTGTTGAGTAGCTGTAGGAGTTCATCCATGCGTTTCTCCTGTATCTCCCATCGCCTCTGTAATTCCGCTGGATCCATGGTAATGGCGAGGTTTTCTGTAATGAATACTCGGACAGAGTGGTAAGATCCAATCGCAGAATCGCGATGCTTTATTTGAATACAGACAAGGGAATAGCTTAATCGTGGTCGGGCGGGCTGTGGTCAAAACCGGGCCAGGCAGAGACAGGCAGAGGTACCAAGGGAGTCCCTTACACTTAGTGGTGTTGCAGACTCTGGGGCCTTTCAGAACAGGTGTATATATACTGTGATCATGTGGCACTTAGATTGCACACAGGTGGACTTTATTTAACTAATTAGTTGACTTCTGAAGGTAATTGGTTGCACCAGATCTTATTTAGAGGCTTCCTAGCAAAGGGGGTGAATACATATGCACGCACCACTTTTCCGTTATTATTTTTTTCGAAAATTTGGAAACAAGTAATTTTTTTCATTCCACTTCACCAATTTGGACTATTTTGTGTATGTCCATTACATGAAATCCAAATAAAAATCCATTTAAATTACAGGTTGTAATGCAACAAAACAGGAAAAAATGCCAAGGGGGATGAATACTTTTGCAAGGCACTGTACAATTGGTTTTGATTTGACATCATAGGAGCTGTGACATCATAGCAGCTGTGACATCATAACAGCTGTGACATCATAGCAGCTGTAGCATCATAGCAGCTGTGACATCATAGGAGCTGTGACATCATAGCAGCTGTGACATCATAACAGCTTTGACATCATAGCAGCTGTGACATCATAGGAGCTGTGACATCATAACAGCTTTGACATCATAGCAGCTGTGACATCATAGGAGCTGTGGCATCATAACAGCTGTGACATCATAGCAGCTGTGACATCATAGGAGCTGTGACATCATAACAGCTGTGACATCATAGCAGCTGTAACATCATAGCAGCTGTAACATCCTTTATAGAAGCAGTTGCAGCAGTAGAGGATTGGTCCCTTTCATAATGTCTGCATCCTAAATGGCTCCCTATACACCAGTGCATTCTGAAAGTATTCAGACCCCTTGACTTTTTCCACATTTTGATACGTTACAGCCTTATTCTAAAACAGATTAAATTAAATATTTTCCTCATCAATGTACACACAATACCCCATACTGACAAAGTGAAAATAGGTTTTTAAAAATGTTTGCAAATGTATTAAAAATACAAAACTGAAAGACCTTATTTACATAAACATTCAGACTCAAAATTGAGCTCAGGTCAAATCAAATCAAATCAAATTTTATTGGTCACATGCGCCGAATACAACAGGTGCAGACATTACAGTGAAATGCTTACTTACAGCCCTTAACCAACAGTGCATTTATTTTAAACAAAAAAAGTAAAAATAAAACAACAACAAAAAAAGTGTTGAGAAAAAAAGAGCAGAAGTAAAATAAAGTGACAGTAGGGAGGCTATATATATAATAAAATAAAGTGACAGTAGGGAGGCTATATATACAGGGGGGTACCGTTGCAGAGTCAATGTGCGGGGGCACCGGCTAGTTGAGGTAGTTGAGGTAATATGTACATGTGGGTAGAGTTAAAGTGACTATGCATAAATACTTAACAGAGTAGCAGCAGCGTAAAAAGGATGGGGTGGGGGGGGCAGTGCAAATAGTCCGGGTAGCCATGATTAGCTGTTCAGGAGTCTTATGGCTTGGGGGTAGAAGCTGTTGAGAAGTCTTTTGGACCTAGACTTGGCACTCCGGTACCGCTTGCCGTGCGGTAGCAGAGAGAACAGTCTATGACTAGGGTGGCTGGAGTCTTTGACAATTTTGAGGGCCTTCCTCTGACACCGCCTGGTATAGAGGTCCTGGATGGCAGGGAGCTTTGCCCCAGTGATGTACTGGGCCGTACGCACTACCCTCTGTAGTGCCTTGCGGTCAGAGGCCAAGCAGTTGCCATACCAGGCGGTGATGCAACCAGTCAGGATGCTCTCGATGGTGCAGCTGTAGAATTTTTTGAGGATCTGAGGACCCATGCCAAATCTTTTTAGTCTCCTGAGGGGGAATAGGCTTTGTCGTGCCCTCTTCACGACTGTCTTGGTGTGTTTGGACCATGATAGTTCGTTGGTGATGTGGACACCAAGGAACTTGAAGCTCTCAACCTGTTCCACTACAGCCCCGTCGATGAGAATGGGGGCGTGCTCAGTCCTCTTTTTTTTCCTGTAGTCCACAATCATCTCCTTTGTCTTGGTCACGTTGAGGGAGAGGTTGTTGTCCTGGCACCACACGGCCAGATCTCTGACCTCCTCCCTATAGGCTGTCTCATCGTTGTCGGTGATCAGGCCTACCACTGTTGTGTCGTCGGCAAACTTAATGATGGTGTTGGAGTCGTGCCTGGCCATGCAGTCATGGGTGAACAGAGAGTACAGGAGGGGACTGAGCACGCACCCCTGAGGGGCCCCCGTGTTGAGGATCAGTGTGGCAGATGTGTTGTTACCTATCCTTACCACCTGGGGGCGGCCCGTCAGGAAGTCCAGGATCCAGTTGCAGAGGGAGGTGTTTAGTCCCAGGATCCTTAGCTTAGTGATGAGCTTAGAGGGCACTATGGTGTTGAATGCTGAGCTGTAGTCAATGAATAGCATTCTCACGTAGGTGTTCCTCTTGTCCAGGTGGGAAAGGGCAGTGTGGAATGCGATAGAGATTGCATCATCTGTGGATCTGTTGGGGCGGTATGCAAATTGGAGTGGGTCTAGGGTTTCTGGGATTATGCTGTTGATGTGAGCCATGACCAGTCTTTCAAAGCACTTCATGGCTACAGACGTCAGTGCTACGGGTCGGTAGTCATTTAGGCAGGTTATCTTAGAGTTCTTGGGCACGGGGACTATGGTGGTCTGCTTGAAACATGTTGGTATTACAGACTCAGTCAGGGACATGTTGAAAATGTCAGTGAAGACACTTGCCAGTTGGTCAGCACATGCTCGGAGTACACGTCCTGGTAATCCGTCTGGCCCTGCGGCCTTGTGAATGTTGACCTGCTTAAAAGTCTTACTCACATCGGCTACGGAGAGCGTGATCACATAGTCGTCCGGAACAGCTGGTGCTCTCATGCATGCTTCAGTGTTGCTTGCCTCGAAGCGAGCATAGAAGTGGTTTAGCTCGTCTGGTAGGCTTGTGTCACTGGGCAGCTCGCGGCTGTGCTTCCCTTTGTAGTCTGTAATAGTTTTCAAGCCCTGCCACATCCGACGAGCGTCAGAGCCAGTGTAGTATGATTCAATCTTAGACCTGTATTGACTCTTTGCCTGTTTGATGGTTCGTCGGAGGTCATAGCGGGATTTCTTATAAGCGTCCGGGTTAGAGTCCCGTTCCTTGAAAGCGGCAGCTCTACCCTTTAGCTCAGTGCGGATGTTTCCTGTAATCCATGGCTTCTGGTTGGGGTATGTACGTACGGTCACTGTGGGGACGACATCATCGATGCACTTATTGATGAAGCCAGTGACTGATGTGGTGTACTCCTCAATGCTGTCTGAAGAATCCCGGAACATGTTCCAGTCTGTGCTAGCAAAACAGTCCTGTAGCTTAGCATCTGCGTCATCTGACCACTTTTTTATTAACCGAATCACTGGTGCTTCCTGCTTCAGTTTTTGCTTATAAGCAGGAATCAGGAGGATAGAGTTATGGTCAGATTTGCCAAATGGAGGGCGAGGGAGAGCTTTGTATGCGTCTCTGTGTGTGGAGTAAAGGTGGTCTAGAGTTTTTTCCCCTCTGGTTGCACATTTAACATGCTGGTAGAAATTAGGTAGAATGGATTTAAGTTTCCCTGCATTAAAGTCCCCGGCTACTAGGAGCGCTGCATCTGTATGAGCGTTTTCCTGTTGATTAATGGCCTTGTACAACTCATTCAGTGCAATCTTAATGCCAGCATTGGTTTGTGGTGGTAAATAGACAGCTATGAAAAATATAGATGAAAACTCTCTTGGTAAATAGTGTGGTCTACAGCTTATCATAAGATACTCTACCTCAGGCGAGCAAAACCTCGAGACTTCCTTAGTATTTGATTTTGTGCACCAGCTGTTGTTTACAAATATACAGAGACCGCCACCCCTTGTCTTACCAGAGTCTGCCGTTCTGTCCTGTCGATGTAGCGTATAGCCTGCTAGCTGAATGTTATCATTGTTGTCGTTCAGCCACGACTCCGTGAAACATAAGATATTACAGTTTTTAATGTCCCGTTGGTAGGATAACTGTAATCTTAAATCGTCAATTTTATTCTCAAAAGATTGAACGTTGGCTAATAGGATTGATGGGAGAGGCAGTTTACTCGCTCGCCGTCGGATCCTTACAAGGCACCCGGATCTGCGTCCGCGATATCTCCGTCTCTTCCTCACGCGAATGACGGGGATCTGGGCCTTGTCGGTTGTCTGTAGGATATCCTTCGCGAACGCCTCGTTGAAGAAAAAATCTTCGTCCAATGCGAGGTGAGTAATCGCTGTCCTGATATCCAGAAGCTCTCTTTGGTTATAAGAGACGATGGCAGAAACATTATGTACAAAATAAATTACAAATAACGCGGAAAAACACACATAATAGTACAATTGGTTAGAGGGCTGTAAAACGGCAGCCATCTTCTCCGGCGCTGTTTGGTCAGCAGTGCATCCTGCAGTGCATCCTGTTTCCATTGATCATCCTTGAGATGTTTCTACAACTTGATTGGAGTCCACCTGTGGTAAATTAAATTGATTGGACATGATTTGGAAAGGCACACACCTGTTTATATAAGGTCCCACAGTTGACAGTACATGTCAGAACAAAAACCAAGCCATGAGGTCGAAGGAATTGTCCGTAGAGCTCCGAGACAGGATTGTGCCGAGGCACAGATCTGGGGAAGGGTACCAACAAATGTTTGCAGCATTGAAGATCCCCAAGAACACAGTGGCCTCCATCATTCTTAAATGGAAAAAGTTTCGAACCACCAAGACTCTTCCTAGAGCTGGCTGCCCGGCCAAACTGAGCAATCGGGGGAGAAGGGCCTTGGTCAGGGAGGTGACCAAGAACCTGATGGTCACTCTAACAGAGCTCCAGAGTTCCTCTGTGTAGATGGGAGAACCTTCCAGAAGGACAACCATCTCTGCAGCACTCCACCAATCAGGCCTTTATGGTAGAGTGGCCAGACGGAAGCCACTCCTCAGTAAAAGGCACATGACAGCCCGCTTGGAGTTTGCCAAAAGGCACCTAAAGACTCTTAGACCATGAGAAACAAGATTCTCTGGTCTGATGAAACCAGGATTGAACTCTTTGGCCTGAATGCCAAGCGTCACGTCTGGAGGAAACCTGGCAAAATCCCTACGGTGAAGCATGGTGGTGGCAGTATCATGCTGTGGGGATGTTTTTCAGCAGCAGGGACTGGGAGACTAGTCAGGATCGATGGAAAGATGAACGGAGCAAAGTACAGAGAGATCCTTGATGAAAACCTGCTCAGGACCTCAGACTGGGGCGAAGGTTCACCTTCCAACAGGACAACGACCCTAAGCACACAGCCAAGATAATGCAGGAGTGGCTTCGGGACAAGTCTCTGAATGTCCTTGAGTGGCCCAGCCAGAGCCCAGACTTGAACCCGATCTAACGTCTCTGGAGAGACCTGAAAATAGCTGTTCAGCGACGCTCCCCATCCATCCTGACAGAGCTTGAGAGGATCTGCAGAGAAGAATGGGAGAAACTCCCCAAATACAGGTGTGCCAATCTTGTAGCGTCATACCCAAGAAGACTCGAAGTTGTAATCGTTGCCAAAGGTGCTTGAACAATGTACTGAGTAAAGGGTCTGAATACTTGATTTTTAATAAATTGGCACAAAAAAAAAAATAATATATATATATATATATACTGTTTTGCTTTGTCATTATGGGGTGTTGTGTGTAGATGAGGGGAAAAACAATTTAATCAATTTTAGAATAAGACTGTAATGTAACAAAATGTGAAAAAAAGTCAAGGGGTCTGAATACTTTCCGAAGGCACTGTATATATATATACATACTGTAGGTTCAGAACTATATGTATGGCCTACAGAGGGAATAAGGTGCTATTTGGGACATATATAATATCATAACATATAATAACATCATAATATGATTAATAACATCATAATATGATTAATAACAGCCACCCTCTCACTGCTATAGTCTGATGTCATCATTCTGTGGAGGACACAGTGAGGAACCCTGGGTACTGGTGACAGACTGTCTGTCTCTGTATGAGATCTACCAGATAATAACGTTTCCTCTGCTAGGACCAGGCCCATAGGGAATCGGCTGCCATTTGGGATGCATTCATTTCCTCTGGTAGTTGTAGTGCTGTATAGTATTGTTCCAATCAAATAGCAATACAAATGAAGAACCTAATGTACTGAACTGAATAACCTAATGTACTGAACTGAAGAACCTAATGTACTGAACTGAAGAACCTAATGTACTGAACTGAAGAACCTAATGTACTGAACTGAAGAACCTAATGTACTGAACTGAAGAACCTAATGTACTGAACTGAAGAACCTAATGTACTGAACTGAAGAACCTAATGTACTGAATTGAAGAACCTAATGTACTGAACTGAAGAGCCTAATGTACTGAACTGAATGATCTAATGTACTGAACTGAAGAACCTAATGTACTGAATTGAAGAACCTAATGTACTGAACTGAAGAGCCTAATGTACTGAACTGAAGAACCTAATGTACTGAACAGAAGAACCTAATGTACTGAACTGAAGAACCTAATGTACTGAACTGAAGAACCTAATGTACTGAACTGAAGAACCTAATGTACTGAACTGAAGAACCTAATGTACTGAATTGAAGAACCTAATGTACTGAACTGAAGAACCTAATGTACTGAACTGAAGAACCTAATGTACTGAACTGAAGAACCTAATGTACTGAACTGAAGAACCTAATGTACTGAATTGAAGAACCTAATGTACTGAACTGAAGAGCCTAATGTACTGAACTGAATAACCTAATGTACTGAACTGAAGAGCCTAATGTACTGAACTGAAGAACCTAATGTACTGAACAGAAGAACCTAATGTACTGAACTGAAGAACCTAATGTACTGAACTGAAGAACCTAATGTACTGAACTGAAGAACCTAATGTACTGAATTGAAGAACCTAATGTACTGAACTGAAGAACCTAATGTACTGAACTGAAGAACCTAATGTACTGAACTGAAGAACCTAATGTACTGAACTGAAGAACCTAATGTACTGAACTGAAGAACCTAATGTACTGAACTGAAGAGCCTAATGTACTGAACTGAAAAACCTAATGTACTGAACTGAAAAACCTAATGTACTGAACTGAAGAACCTAATGTACTGAACTGAAGAACCTAATGTACTGAATTGAAGCAGCATGAAATTCTTATACAGGTGATGGCAACCAACCCCAACTGTCTCACTATTCCCTATATATATATAGTGCAGTACTTTACAGGGTTCTGGTCAAAAGCAGTGCACTATATAGGGAATAGAGTGCCATTTGAGACTCAGAGGTAATATATTGAACTGAATCATTTTCATTCAGTAGGAAAGTCTCTTACAGCTGAAGGATGATTCGAACCCAACTGGCTCCCAGATCACCTCTCCCTGCCAGATATCCTCTCCCTGCCAGATATCCTCTCCCTGCCAGATATCCTCTCCCTGCCAGATATCCTCTCCCTGCCAGACCTCCTCTCCCTGTCAGATATCCTCTCCCTGCCAGATATCCTCTACCTGCCAGACATCTCCCTGACAGACTTCCTCTCCCTCCCAGATCTCCTCTCCCTGCCAGACCTCCTCTCCCTGCCAGACCTCCTCTCCCTGCCAGACATCCTCTCCCTGCCAGATATCCTCTACCTGCCAGACATCTCCCTGACAGACTCCCTCTCCCTGCCAGACCTCCTCTCCCTGCCAGACCTCCTCTCCCTGTCAGATCACCTCTCCCTGCCAGACCTCCTCTCCCTGCCAGACCTCCTCTCCCTGTCAGATATCCTCTCCCTGCCAGATATCCTCTACCTGCCAGACATCTCCCTGACAGACTTCCTCTCCCTGCCAGACCTCCTCTCCCTGTCAGATCACCTCTCCCTCCCAGACTTCCTCTCCCTGCCAGACCTCCTCTCCCTGTCAGATCTACTCTCCCTCCCATATCTCCTCTCCCTGCCAGACCTCCTCTCCCTGCCAGACCTCCTCTCCCTGCCAGACCTCCTCTCCCTGTCAGATATCCTCTCCCTGCCAGATATCCTCTACCTGCCAGACATCTCCCTGACAGACTTCCTCTCCCTGCCAGACCTCCTCTCCCTGTCAGATCACCTCTCCCTCCCAGACCTCCTCTCCCTGCCAGACCTCCTCTCCCTGCCATCCACTTAACTGTGGTCAGCTGGGGGGAGAATCAGAGGAAGCCATTAGGTTTTAACGTGGAGCCGATTAAGAGCTGGGACTTGTTATCCTTCCCAGCTAGCTGCTGCTCTGCTCCACACATGTGTATCACATGTCAGATGTGGTAACAATGTAGCTACATCACATAAATCACTTCCTTATTCATTAGTTAATGGTCCTCTGTAGCTCAGCTGGTAGAGCACGGCACTTGTAACGCCAAGGTAGTGGGTTCGATCCCCGGGACCACCCATACACAAAAAATGTATGCACGCATGACTGTAAGTCGCTTTGGATAAAAGCGTCTGCTAAATGGCATATTATTATAGTTAGTTTCTATTGGATCTGACACTGACTCATTCAGAGGGATGAAACTCTCCCTCTACCCAGAACTTGACCCCAACCTGACCCCCCCTCTGACCCCATCCTGACCCTCCCTCCAACCCCATCCTGACCCTCCCTCCAACCCCAACCTGACCCTCCCTCCAACCCCAACCTGACCCTCCCTCCAACCCCAACCTGACCCTCCCTCCGACCCCAACCTGACCCTCCCTCCAACCCCAACCTGACCCTCCCTCCAACCCCAACCTGACCCTCCCTCCAACCATAACCTGACCCTCCCTCCAACCCCAACCTGACCCTCCCTCCAACCCCAACCTGACCCTCCCTCCAACCATAACCTAACCCTCCCTCCAACCATAACCTGACCCTCCCTCCAACCCCAACCTGACCCTCCCTCCAACCCCATCCTGACCCTCCCTCCAACCCCAACCTGACCCTCCCTCCAACCCCAACCTGACCCTCCCTCCAACCCCAACCTGACCCTCCCTCCAACCATAACCTAACCCTCCCTCCAACCATAACCTGACCCTCCCTCCAACCCCAACCTGACCCTCCCTCCAACCCCATCCTGACCCTCCCTCCGACCCCAACCTGACCCCCCCTCCAACCCCAACCTGACCCCCCCTCCAACCCCAACCTGACCCTCCCTCCAACCCCAACCTAACCCTCCCTCTGCTCTGGCCCAACCATAACCTAACCCTCCCTCCGCTCTGGCCCAACCATAACCTAACCCTCCCTCTGCTCTGGCCCAACCATTACCTAACCCTCCCTCCGCTCTGGCCCAACCATTACCTAACCCTCCCTCCGCTCTGGCCCAACCATTACCTAACCCTCCCTCCGCTCTGGCCCAACCATTACCTAACCCTCCCTCCGCTCTGGCCCAACCATAACCTAACCCTCCCTCTGCTCTGGCCCAACCATAACCTAACCCTCCCTCCGCTCTGGCCCAACCATTACCTAACCCTCCCTCCGCTCTGGCCCAACCATTACCTAACCCTCCCTCCGCTCTGGCCCAACCATTACCTAACCCTCCCTCTGCTCTGGCCCAAATATAACCTAACCCTCCCTCCGCTCTGGCCCAACCATAACCTAACCCTCCCTCCGCTCTGGCCCAACCATAACCTAACCCTCCCTCCGCTCTGGCCCAACCATTACCTAACCCTCCCTCCGCTCTGGCCCAACCATAACCTAACCCTCCCTCTGCTCTGGCCCAACCATAACCTAACCCTCCCTCCGCTCTGGCCCAACCATAACCTAACCCTCCCTCTGCTCTGGCCCAAATATAACCTAACCCTCCCTCCGCTCTGGCCCAACCATTACCTAACCCTCCCTCCGCTCTGGCCCAACCACAACCCCAGAGGTGACCAAGGCACCAGGAGAGACATCACTTACATCCATGGATGGAAACCACTCCCATAATCGTTCTCTTTAACAGGAGAATCAGTGTGACCTAAATATTGACATTCATTAGCCAACTGCATGTAAAGGAAACCAGGAATAGATCCATCTGGTGTGGAGGTGTGGTGGAATTGTAGGATGCATCCAAAATGGTACCATATTCCCTATATTTGGCACTACTTTTGACAAGGGCCCATATGGCTTTGGT
The DNA here is from genome assembly GCF_964263955.1 of Coregonus lavaretus. Taxonomy (NCBI): domain Eukaryota; kingdom Metazoa; phylum Chordata; class Actinopteri; order Salmoniformes; family Salmonidae; genus Coregonus; species Coregonus lavaretus. Next base: position 260,322 of record NW_028166698.1, read on the forward strand.
TAGAAGCAGTGCACTTCGTAGAGAATATGGTGCAATTTGGGACACAGGCTTAGTTTGCTAATAAACAGTCGACCACAAGGCCTGTCAGATCCTACCAGCTCTCACAGTCTCACGTCAGAATTAGACGTTCATCCATGTTTCTCAAACATCTTATTTCAAAGTTGTTCCAAACGTCAAATTTCAAAGGTTTTAAGGTTAAATTCAGGCATTAACTCAAAATTCTTAAGGTTAGGGATTAACTCTGAATGGTTAAGGTAGGGTTTAAGGTTTGGGATAGGTTTAAAACAAAATTAATTTTACGATTATACGACATATACAGGGACGTCTGAAGTAGAAACCCCTGACATTTGCCAGGTTCCCCGTCGTACCTAGTCGGTAGAGAAATCGGAGGTGTAGGACGAGGACTGACCGTGCTCGGGGTGGTGCCTTCAGCTGCACCAGTGTTGAGTAGCTGTAGGAGTTCATCCATGCGTTTCTCCTGTATCTCCCATCGCCTCTGTAATTCCGCTGGATCCATGGTAATGGCGAGGTATTCTGTAATGAATACTCGGACAGAGTGGTAAGATCCAATCGCAGAATCGCGATGCTTTATTTGAATACAGACAAGGGAATAGCTTAATCGTGGTCGGGCGGGCTGTGGTCAAAACCGGGCCAGGCAGAGACAGGCAGAGGTACCAAGGGAGTCCCTTACACTTAGTGGTGTTGCAGACTCTGGGGCCTTTCAGAACAGGTGTATATATACTGTGATCATGTGGCACTTAGATTGCACACAGGTGGACTTTATTTAACTAATTAGTTGACTTCTGAAGGTAATTGGTTGCACCAGATCTTATTTAGAGGCTTCCTAGCAAAGGGGGTGAATACATATGCACGCACCACTTTTCCGTTATTATTTTTTTCGAATTTTTGGAAACAAGTAATTTTTTTCATTCCACTTCACCAATTTGGACTATTTTGTGTATGTCCATTACATGAAATCCAAATAAAAATCCATTTAAATTACAGGTTGTAATGCAACAAAACAGGAAAAAATGCCAAGGGGGATGAATACTTTTGCAAGGCACTGTACAATTGGTTTTGATTTGACATCATAGGAGCTGTGACATCATAGCAGCTGTGACATCATAACAGCTGTGACATCATAGCAGCTGTAGCATCATAGCAGCTGTGACATCATAGGAGCTGTGACATCATAGCAGCTGTGACATCATAACAGCTTTGACATCATAGCAGCTGTGACATCATAGGAGCTGTGACATCATAACAGCTTTGACATCATAGCAGCTGTGACATCATAGGAGCTGTGGCATCATAACAGCTGTGACATCATAGCAGCTGTGACATCATAGGAGCTGTGACATCATAACAGCTGTGACATCATAGCAGCTGTAACATCATAGCAGCTGTAACATCCTTTATAGAAGCAGTTGCAGCAGTAGAGGATTGGTCCCTTTCATAATGTCTGCATCCTAAATGGCTCCCTATACACCAGTGCATTCTGAAAGTATTCAGACCCCTTGACTTTTTCCACATTTTGATACGTTACAGCCTTATTCTAAAACAGATTAAATTAAATATTTTCCTCATCAATGTACACACAATACCCCATACTGACAAAGTGAAAATAGGTTTTTAAAAATGTTTGCAAATGTATTAAAAATACAAAACTGAAAGACCTTATTTACATAAACATTCAGACTCAAAATTGAGCTCAGGTCAAATCAAATCAAATCAAATTTTATTGGTCACATGCGCCGAATACAACAGGTGCAGACATTACAGTGAAATGCTTACTTACAGCCCTTAACCAACAGTGCATTTATTTTAAACAAAAAAAGTAAAAATAAAACAACAACAAAAAAAGTGTTGAGAAAAAAAGAGCAGAAGTAAAATAAAGTGACAGTAGGGAGGCTATATATATAATAAAATAAAGTGACAGTAGGGAGGCTATATATACAGGGGGGTACCGTTGCAGAGTCAATGTGCGGGGGCACCGGCTAGTTGAGGTAGTTGAGGTAATATGTACATGTGGGTAGAGTTAAAGTGACTATGCATAAATACTTAACAGAGTAGCAGCAGCGTAAAAAGGATGGGGTGGGGGGGGCAGTGCAAATAGTCCGGGTAGCCATGATTAGCTGTTCAGGAGTCTTATGGCTTGGGGGTAGAAGCTGTTGAGAAGTCTTTTGGACCTAGACTTGGCACTCCGGTACCGCTTGCCGTGCGGTAGCAGAGAGAACAGTCTATGACTAGGGTGGCTGGAGTCTTTGACAATTTTGAGGGCCTTCCTCTGACACCGCCTGGTATAGAGGTCCTGGATGGCAGGGAGCTTTGCCCCAGTGATGTACTGGGCCGTACGCACTACCCTCTGTAGTGCCTTGCGGTCAGAGGCCAAGCAGTTGCCATACCAGGCGGTGATGCAACCAGTCAGGATGCTCTCGATGGTGCAGCTGTAGAATTTTTTGAGGATCTGAGGACCCATGCCAAATCTTTTTAGTCTCCTGAGGGGGAATAGGCTTTGTCGTGCCCTCTTCACGACTGTCTTGGTGTGTTTGGACCATGATAGTTCGTTGGTGATGTGGACACCAAGGAACTTGAAGCTCTCAACCTGTTCCACTACAGCCCCGTCGATGAGAATGGGGGCGTGCTCAGTCCTCTTTTTTTTCCTGTAGTCCACAATCATCTCCTTTGTCTTGGTCACGTTGAGGGAGAGGTTGTTGTCCTGGCACCACACGGCCAGATCTCTGACCTCCTCCCTATAGGCTGTCTCATCGTTGTCGGTGATCAGGCCTACCACTGTTGTGTCGTCGGCAAACTTAATGATGGTGTTGGAGTCGTGCCTGGCCATGCAGTCATGGGTGAACAGAGAGTACAGGAGGGGACTGAGCACGCACCCCTGAGGGGCCCCCGTGTTGAGGATCAGTGTGGCAGATGTGTTGTTACCTATCCTTACCACCTGGGGGCGGCCCGTCAGGAAGTCCAGGATCCAGTTGCAGAGGGAGGTGTTTAGTCCCAGGATCCTTAGCTTAGTGATGAGCTTAGAGGGCACTATGGTGTTGAATGCTGAGCTGTAGTCAATGAATAGCATTCTCACGTAGGTGTTCCTCTTGTCCAGGTGGGAAAGGGCAGTGTGGAATGCGATAGAGATTGCATCATCTGTGGATCTGTTGGGGCGGTATGCAAATTGGAGTGGGTCTAGGGTTTCTGGGATTATGCTGTTGATGTGAGCCATGACCAGTCTTTCAAAGCACTTCATGGCTACAGACGTCAGTGCTACGGGTCGGTAGTCATTTAGGCAGGTTATCTTAGAGTTCTTGGGCACGGGGACTATGGTGGTCTGCTTGAAACATGTTGGTATTACAGACTCAGTCAGGGACATGTTGAAAATGTCAGTGAAGACACTTGCCAGTTGGTCAGCACATGCTCGGAGTACACGTCCTGGTAATCCGTCTGGCCCTGCGGCCTTGTGAATGTTGACCTGCTTAAAAGTCTTACTCACATCGGCTACGGAGAGCGTGATCACATAGTCGTCCGGAACAGCTGGTGCTCTCATGCATGCTTCAGTGTTGCTTGCCTCGAAGCGAGCATAGAAGTGGTTTAGCTCGTCTGGTAGGCTTGTGTCACTGGGCAGCTCGCGGCTGTGCTTCCCTTTGTAGTCTGTAATAGTTTTCAAGCCCTGCCACATCCGACGAGCGTCAGAGCCAGTGTAGTATGATTCAATCTTAGACCTGTATTGACTCTTTGCCTGTTTGATGGTTCGTCGGAGGTCATAGCGGGATTTCTTATAAGCGTCCGGGTTAGAGTCCCGTTCCTTGAAAGCGGCAGCTCTACCCTTTAGCTCAGTGCGGATGTTTCCTGTAATCCATGGCTTCTGGTTGGGGTATGTACGTACGGTCACTGTGGGGACGACATCATCGATGCACTTATTGATGAAGCCAGTGACTGATGTGGTGTACTCCTCAATGCTGTCTGAAGAATCCCGGAACATGTTCCAGTCTGTGCTAGCAAAACAGTCCTGTAGCTTAGCATCTGCGTCATCTGACCACTTTTTTATTAACCGAATCACTGGTGCTTCCTGCTTCAGTTTTTGCTTATAAGCAGGAATCAGGAGGATAGAGTTATGGTCAGATTTGCCAAATGGAGGGCGAGGGAGAGCTTTGTATGCGTCTCTGTGTGTGGAGTAAAGGTGGTCTAGAGTTTTTTCCCCTCTGGTTGCACATTTAACATGCTGGTAGAAATTAGGTAGAATGGATTTAAGTTTCCCTGCATTAAAGTCCCCGGCTACTAGGAGCGCTGCATCTGTATGAGCGTTTTCCTGTTGATTAATGGCCTTGTACAACTCATTCAGTGCAATCTTAATGCCAGCATTGGTTTGTGGTGGTAAATAGACAGCTATGAAAAATATAGATGAAAACTCTCTTGGTAAATAGTGTGGTCTACAGCTTATCATAAGATACTCTACCTCAGGCGAGCAAAACCTCGAGACTTCCTTAGTATTTGATTTTGTGCACCAGCTGTTGTTTACAAATATACAGAGACCGCCACCCCTTGTCTTACCAGAGTCTGCCGTTCTGTCCTGTCGATGTAGCGTATAGCCTGCTAGCTGAATGTTATCATTGTTGTCGTTCAGCCACGACTCCGTGAAACATAAGATATTACAGTTTTTAATGTCCCGTTGGTAGGATAACTGTAATCTTAAATCGTCAATTTTATTCTCAAAAGATTGAACGTTGGCTAATAGGATTGATGGGAGAGGCAGTTTACTCGCTCGCCGTCGGATCCTTACAAGGCACCCGGATCTGCGTCCGCGATATCTCCGTCTCTTCCTCACGCGAATGACGGGGATCTGGGCCTTGTCGGTTGTCTGTAGGATATCCTTCGCGAACGCCTCGTTGAAGAAAAAATCTTCGTCCAATGCGAGGTGAGTAATCGCTGTCCTGATATCCAGAAGCTCTCTTTGGTTATAAGAGACGATGGCAGAAACATTATGTACAAAATAAATTACAAATAACGCGGAAAAACACACATAATAGTACAATTGGTTAGAGGGCTGTAAAACGGCAGCCATCTTCTCCGGCGCTGTTTGGTCAGCAGTGCATCCTGCAGTGCATCCTGTTTCCATTGATCATCCTTGAGATGTTTCTACAACTTGATTGGAGTCCACCTGTGGTAAATTAAATTGATTGGACATGATTTGGAAAGGCACACACCTGTTTATATAAGGTCCCACAGTTGACAGTACATGTCAGAACAAAAACCAAGCCATGAGGTCGAAGGAATTGTCCGTAGAGCTCCGAGACAGGATTGTGCCGAGGCACAGATCTGGGGAAGGGTACCAACAAATGTTTGCAGCATTGAAGATCCCCAAGAACACAGTGGCCTCCATCATTCTTAAATGGAAAAAGTTTCGAACCACCAAGACTCTTCCTAGAGCTGGCTGCCCGGCCAAACTGAGCAATCGGGGGAGAAGGGCCTTGGTCAGGGAGGTGACCAAGAACCTGATGGTCACTCTAACAGAGCTCCAGAGTTCCTCTGTGTAGATGGGAGAACCTTCCAGAAGGACAACCATCTCTGCAGCACTCCACCAATCAGGCCTTTATGGTAGAGTGGCCAGACGGAAGCCACTCCTCAGTAAAAGGCACATGACAGCCCGCTTGGAGTTTGCCAAAAGGCACCTAAAGACTCTTAGACCATGAGAAACTGAAGAACCTAATGTACTGAACTGAAGAACCTAATGTACTGAACTGAAGAACCTAATGTACTGAATTGAAGAACCTAATGTACTGAACTGAAGAGCCTAATGTACTGAACTGAATGATCTAATGTACTGAACTGAAGAACCTAATGTACTGAATTGAAGAACCTAATGTACCTAACTGAAGAGCCTAATGTACTGAACTGAAGAACCTAATGTACTGAACAGAAGAACCTAATGTACTGAACTGAAGAACCTAATGTACTGAACTGAAGAACCTAATGTACTGAACTGAAGAACCTAATGTACTGAACTGAAGAACCTAATGTACTGAATTGAAGAACCTAATGTACTGAACTGAAGAACCTAATGTACTGAACTGAAGAACCTAATGTACTGAACTGAAGAACCTAATGTACTGAACTGAAGAACCTAATGTACTGAATTGAAGAACCTAATGTACTGAACTGAAGAGCCTAATGTACTGAACTGAATAAACTAATGTACTGAACTGAAGAGCCTAATGTACTGAACTGAAGAACCTAATGTACTGAACAGAAGAACCTAATGTACTGAACTGAAGAACCTAATGTACTGAACTGAAGAACCTAATGTACTGAACTGAAGAACCTAATGTACTGAATTGAAGAACCTAATGTACTGAACTGAAGAACCTAATGTACTGAACTGAAGAACCTAATGTACTGAACTGAAGAACCTAATGTACTGAACTGAAGAACCTAATGTACTGAACTGAAGAACCTAATGTACTGAACTGAAGAGCCTAATGTACTGAACTGAAAAACCTAATGTACTGAACTGAAAAACCTAATGTACTGAACTGAAGAACCTAATGTACTGAACTGAAGAACCTAATGTACTGAATTGAAGCAGCATGAAATTCTTATACAGGTGATGGCAACCAACCCCAACTGTCTCACTATTCCCTATATATATATAGTGCAGTACTTTACAGGGTTCTGGTCAAAAGCAGTGCACTATATAGGGAATAGAGTGCCATTTGAGACTCAGAGGTAATATATTGAACTGAATCATTTTCATTCAGTAGGAAAGTCTCTTACAGCTGAAGGATGATTCGAACCCAACTGGCTCCCAGATCACCTCTCCCTGCCAGATATCCTCTCCCTGCCAGATATCCTCTCCCTGCCAGATATCCTCTCCCTGCCAGATATCCTCTCCCTGCCAGACCTCCTCTCCCTGTCAGATATCCTCTCCCTGCCAGATATCCTCTACCTGCCAGACATCTCCCTGACAGACTTCCTCTCCCTCCCAGATCTCCTCTCCCTGCCAGACCTCCTCTCCCTGCCAGACCTCCTCTCCCTGCCAGACATCCTCTCCCTGCCAGATATCCTCTACCTGCCAGACATCTCCCTGACAGACTCCCTCTCCCTGCCAGACCTCCTCTCCCTGCCAGACCTCCTCTCCCTGTCAGATCACCTCTCCCTGCCAGACCTCCTCTCCCTGCCAGACCTCCTCTCCCTGTCAGATATCCTCTCCCTGCCAGATATCCTCTACCTGCCAGACATCTCCCTGACAGACTTCCTCTCCCTGCCAGACCTCCTCTCCCTGTCAGATCACCTCTCCCTCCCAGACTTCCTCTCCCTGCCAGACCTCCTCTCCCTGTCAGATCTACTCTCCCTCCCATATCTCCTCTCCCTGCCAGACCTCCTCTCCCTGCCAGACCTCCTCTCCCTGCCAGACCTCCTCTCCCTGTCAGATATCCTCTCCCTGCCAGATATCCTCTACCTGCCAGACATCTCCCTGACAGACTTCCTCTCCCTGCCAGACCTCCTCTCCCTGTCAGATCACCTCTCCCTCCCAGACCTCCTCTCCCTGCCAGACCTCCTCTCCCTGCCATCCACTTAACTGTGGTCAGCTGGGGGGAGAATCAGAGGAAGCCATTAGGTTTTAACGTGGAGCCGATTAAGAGCCGGGACTTGTTATCCTTCCCAGCTAGCTGCTGCTCTGCTCCACACATGTGTATCACATGTCAGATGTGGTAACAATGTAGCTACATCACATAAATCACTTCCTTATTCATTAGTTAATGGTCCTCTGTAGCTCAGCTGGTAGAGCACGGCACTTGTAACGCCAAGGTAGTGGGTTCGATCCCCGGGACCACCCATACACAAAAAATGTATGCACGCATGACTGTAAGTCGCTTTGGATAAAAGCGTCTGCTAAATGGCATATTATTATAGTTAGTTTCTATTGGATCTGACACTGACTCATTCAGAGGGATGAAACTCTCCCTCTACCCAGAACTTGACCCCAACCTGACCCCCCCTCTGACCCCATCCTGACCCTCCCTCCAACCCCATCCTGACCCTCCCTCCAACCCCAACCTGACCCTCCCTCCAACCCCAACCTGACCCTCCCTCCAACCCCAACCTGACCCTCCCTCCGACCCCAACCTGACCCTCCCTCCAACCCCAACCTGACCCTCCCTCCAACCCCAACCTGACCCTCCCTCCAACCATAACCTGACCCTCCCTCCAACCCCAACCTGACCCTCCCTCCAACCCCAACCTGACCCTCCCTCCAACCATAACCTAACCCTCCCTCCAACCATAACCTGACCCTCCCTCCAACCCCAACCTGACCCTCCCTCCAACCCCATCCTGACCCTCCCTCCAACCCCAACCTGACCCTCCCTCCAACCCCAACCTGACCCTCCCTCCAACCCCAACCTGACCCTCCCTCCAACCATAACCTAACCCTCCCTCCAACCATAACCTGACCCTCCCTCCAACCCCAACCTGACCCTCCCTCCAACCCCATCCTGACCCTCCCTCCGACCCCAACCTGACCCCCCCTCCAACCCCAACCTGACCCCCCCTCCAACCCCAACCTGACCCTCCCTCCAACCCCAACCTAACCCTCCCTCTGCTCTGGCCCAACCATAACCTAACCCTCCCTCCGCTCTGGCCCAACCATAACCTAACCCTCCCTCTGCTCTGGCCCAACCATTACCTAACCCTCCCTCCGCTCTGGCCCAACCATTACCTAACCCTCCCTCCGCTCTGGCCCAACCATTACCTAACCCTCCCTCCGCTCTGGCCCAACCATTACCTAACCCTCCCTCCGCTCTGGCCCAACCATAACCTAACCCTCCCTCTGCTCTGGCCCAACCATAACCTAACCCTCCCTCCGCTCTGGCCCAACCATTACCTAACCCTCCCTCCGCTCTGGCCCAACCATTACCTAACCCTCCCTCCGCTCTGGCCCAACCATTACCTAACCCTCCCTCTGCTCTGGCCCAAATATAACCTAACCCTCCCTCCGCTCTGGCCCAACCATAACCTAACCCTCCCTCCGCTCTGGCCCAACCATAACCTAACCCTCCCTCCGCTCTGGCCCAACCATTACCTAACCCTCCCTCCGCTCTGGCCCAACCATAACCTAACCCTCCCTCTGCTCTGGCCCAACCATAACCTAACCCTCCCTCCGCTCTGGCCCAACCATAACCTAACCCTCCCTCTGCTCTGGCCCAAATATAACCTAACCCTCCCTCCGCTCTGGCCCAACCATTACCTAACCCTCCCTCCGCTCTGGCCCAACCACAACCCCAGAGGTGACCAAGGCACCAGGAGAGACATCACTTACATCCATGGATGGAAACCACTCCCATAATCGTTCTCTTTAACAGGAGAATCAGTGTGACCTAAATATTGACATTCATTAGCCAACTGCATGTAAAGGAAACCAGGAATAGATCCATCTGGTGTGGAGGTGTGGTGGAATTGTAGGATGCATCCAAAATGGTACCATATTCCCTATATTTGGCACTACTTTTGACAAGGGCCCATATGGCTTTGGTTAGAAGCAGTGCACTTCGTAGAGAATATGGTGCAATTTGGGACACAGGCTTAGTTTGCTAATAAACAGTCGACCACAAGGCCTGTCAGATCCTACCAGCTCTCACAGTCTCACGTCAGAATTAGACGTTCATCCATGTTTCTCAAACATCTTATTTCAAAGTTGTTCCAAACGTCAAATTTCAAAGGTTTTAAGGTTAAATTCAGGCATTAACTCCAAATTCTTAAGGTTAGGGATTAACTCTGAATGGTTAAGGTAGGGTTTAAGGTTTGGGATAGGTTTAAAACAAAATTAATTTTCTATCGCTGGATTTGAACTTGCAACCTTTAGAATCAGAGGCAGATGCATACACCCATCTGCCATCCCCGTCCTCAACACCCCAGCAAAACTACTTCAAAGTAACAGTGCTCACTGTTGCCCCTAGTGGACGGTTTCCACGTTATCTCCAAACATCCTCAGACATGGATGGATGTCAAATACTTGCTTGTATCACGGGTGACCTGGCTGGTCAGATCTGAGCTATGATCTGCAGGAGGACCGCAGGCTCCTCAGACTGTCAGATCTTAACTACGATCTGCAGGAGGACTGCAGGCTCCTCAGACTCTGCTCTATTGAGGTTAGACCGTGTTTCATCTCCTAGTGAGGCCTAAATATCATCAGACAGGAGCCTCGCTTTAAAGCATTCCCCCAGCAGCAGGGCTTACCAGCAGGAATATGTGAAGAGAGGAGTTGGGGGGTTTTCACTGGGTTTCTAAAGGTTATTCTTCTTGAAATATTTGATCTGTATCTTTCGGTGTCTCGTTGTTTCTCGTGTTTCGTGACCCTGTGAGATGAGATGTTCGTGCAGATGAGAGAGAAATTGAATTGTGGTCTTTCTGAGAAAGAGTTGATCTGCATCCAAAAATTATCCCAGTTATCGAAAACAGACATTGTTGAAACTGGGACTGAATGAAGATAAAAATATGGCATTAGAGCATGGTGTTTTACCCAGAGAGGGTGAAAACATGCTTTGGTGTTGAAATTTCACTTCCTTATGTTATAAAATACATTTTAGCACGACAAATATGATTATTCATGTTCTGAATCTGTTGACATAGCGGTGCAGTTTTCTCCTTTTGAGGGTTTTACATTTTGTGGTCGTCATCTTGAAAGTTGTTTCTGCGGTTCGCAAAAAGCAAAATTAGCGTGACACGAGCTGAATTAAATCTAAAAGGCTTTGAAAATAAAAAGCTTGGTATATGTTCAGTGCTCCGTTGACATTTCACATACATACGCTTGTTTTTGTAAGAAATCTTAGAAAAAGAACAGGAATTTCAAATTAAGATGAAAATACTGCGTCATGTCTCAAAATCAATATCTTACCTCTATATTGTTTAATGTCCTGCCTATTGGAGAAGAAAGATGAGTTCAATGTGAAAGTTTCAAGGTAGCCAGTGTTTCAATCCACCTAGCTGACGCCTTATCTTAGCTCATTGGTCACCATAGCAACACCCACCCGTAGTCTGCGCTCCAGCAGGTATATCTCACTGGTCATCCCCAAAGCCAACACCTCCTTTGGCCGTCATTCCTTCCAGTTCTCTGACTGGAACGAATTGCAAAAATCTCTGAAACTGGAGACTCTTATCTCCCTCACTAACTTTAAGCATCAGTTGTCAGAGCAGCTTACCGATCACTGCACCTGTACACAGCCCATCTGAAATTAGCCCACCCAACTACCTCATCCCCATATTGTTATTTATTTTGCTAATTTGCACCCCAGTATCTCTATTTGCACATCATCTTCTGCACATTTTCTATTGTGTTTTTGATACAGGCCCCGTGTAGCTCAGTTGGTAGAGCATGGTGCTCGCAACGCCAGGGTTGTGGGTTCAATTCCCACGGTGGGCCAGTATGAAAAAAATATGTATGCACTAAGTCGCTCTGGATAAGAGCGTCTGCTAAATGACTAAAATGTTGACTGTACATTTTGTTTATTCCATATGTAACTCTGTTGTTGTTTTTATCACACTGCTTTGCTTTATCTTGGCCAGGTCGCAGTTGTAAATGAGAACTTGTTCTCAACTGGCTTACCTGGTTAAATATAGGTTAAATAAAAAATTTAAATTAAATGTGTCCAAAGAATTGGACACAAGGGATACATCCCAAACTGCACACTTATTCCCTATTTAGTGCACTACTTATGACCAGAGCCCATAGAGTTCTACAGTATGTAGGGAACAGAGTGCCATCTGGGACGCAGGGAAGGATTTGAATGTCCCACAGCCCTGTGTGGTCTAACCAGTAGGCTGGTTAACAGCTCAACTCTCCCACAGCCCTGTGTGGTCTAACCAGTAGGCTGGTTAACAGCTCAACTCTCCCACAGCCCTGTGTGGTCTAACCAGTAGGCTGGTTAACAGCTCAACTCTCCCACAGCCCTGTGTGGTCTAACCAGTAGGCTGGTTAACAGCTCAACTCTCCCACGGCCCTGTGTGGTCTAACCAGTAGGCTGGTTAACAGCTCAACTCTCCCACAGCCCTGTGTGGTCTAACCAGTAGGCTGGTTAACAGCTCAACTCTCCCACGGCCCTGTGTGGTCTAACCAGTAGGCTGGTTAACAGCTCAACTCTCCCACAGCCCTGTGTGGTCTAACCAGTAGGCTGGTTAACAGCTCAACTCTCCCACAGCCCTGTGTGGTCTAACCAGTAGGCTGGTTAACAGCTACAGCCCTGTGTGGTCTAACCAGTAGGCTGGTTAACAGCTCAACTCTCCCACAGCCCTGTGTGGTCTAACCAGTAGGCTGGTTAACAGCTACAGCCCTGTGTGATCTAACCAGTAGGCTGGTTAACAGCTCAACTCTCCCACAGCCCTGTGTGGTCTAACCAGTAGGCTGGTTAACAGCTCAACTCTCCCACAGCCCTGTGTGGTCTAACCAGTAGGCTGGTTAACAGCTAAACTCTCCCACAGCCCTGTGTGGTCTAACCAGTAGGCTGGTTAACAGCTACAGCCCTGTGTGGTCTAACCAGTAGGCCAACAGCCCTGTGTGGTCTAACCAGTAGGTGGTTAACAGTAATTCCCACAGCTAGTGTGGTCTAACCGTTAGACTGGGTAACAGCTAAAACCTCACACAGCTAACAGTGGCTGGAGTTAACAGTACAGCACCTGTGTGGTCTAACCAGTAGGCTGGTCTAACGCTACAGCCCTGTGTGGTCAACAGAAGGCGTCGGATTAAGCTACAGCCCTGTGTGGTCCTACCAGGTAGGCTGGTTAACAGCTCACACGCCCTCTGTGTGGTCTTAACAGTAGGACTGGTTAACAGCTACCCAGCCCTGTGTGGTCTAACCATGCGGTAGCACAGCCCTGTGTGGTCTAACCAGTAGGCTGGTTAACAGCGTCGAGTATCACAGCCCTGTGTGGTCTAACCAGTAGGCTGGTTAACAGCTCAACTCTCCCACAGCCCTGTGTGGTCTAACCAGTAGGCTGGTTAACAGCTACAGCCCTGTGTGGTCTAACCAGTAGGCTGGTTAACAGCTACAGCCCTGTGTGGTCTAACCAGTAGGCTGGTTAACAGCTCAACTCTCCCACAGCCCTGTGTGGTCTAACCAGTAGGCTGGTTAACAGCTACAGCCCTGTGTGGTCTAACCAGTAGGCTGGTTAACAGCTACAGCCCTGTGTGGTCTAACCAGTAGGCTGGTTAACAGCTCAACTCTCCCACAGCCCTGTGTGGTCTAACCAGTAGGCTGGTTAACAGCTACAGCCCTGTGTGGTCTAACCAGTAGGCTGGTTAACAGCTACAGCCCTGTGTGATCTAACCAGTAGGCTGGTTAACAGCTACAGCCCTGTGTGGTCTAACCAGTAGGCTGGTTAACAGCTACAGCCCTGTGTGGTCTAACCAGTAGGCTGGTTAACAGCTACAGCCCTGTGTGGTCTAACCAGTAGGCTGGATAACAGCTACAGCCCTGTGTGGTCTAACCAGTAGGCTGGTTAACAGCTACAGCCCTGTGTGGTCTAACCAGTAGGCTGGTTAACAGCTCAACTCTCCCACAGCCCTGTGTGGTCTAACCAGTAGGCTGGTTAACAGCTCAACTCTCCCACAGCCCTGTGTGGTCTAACCAGTAGGCTGGTTAACAGCTACAGCCCTGTGTGATCTAACCAGTAGGCTGGTTAACAGCTCAACTCTCCCACGGCCCTGTGTGGTCTAACCAGTAGGCTGGTTAACAGCTACAGCCCTGTGTGGTCTAACCAGTAGGCTGGTTAACAGCTACAGCCCTGTGTGGTCTAACCAGTAGGCTGGTTAACAGCTCAACTCTCCCACAGCCCTGTGTGGTCTAACCAGTAGGCTGGTTAACAGCTCAACTCTCCCACGGCCCTGTGTGGTCTAACCAGTAGGCTGGTTAACAGCTCAACTCTCCCACAGCCCTGTGTGGTCTAACCAGTAGGCTGGTTAACAGCTCAACTCTCCCACGGCCCTGTGTGGTCTAACCAGTAGGCTGGTTAACAGCTCAACTCTCCCACGGCCCTGTGTGGTCTAACCAGTAGGCTGGTTAACAGCTCAACTCTCCCACGGCCCTGTGTGGTCTAACCAGTAGGCTGGTTAACAGCTCAACTCTCCCACGGCCCTGTGTGGTCTAACCAGTAGGCTGGTTAACAGCTCAACTCTCCCACGGCCCTGTGTGGTCTAACCAGTAGGCTGGTTAACAGCTCAACTCTCCCACGGCCCTGTGTGGTCTAACCAGTAGGCTGGTTAACAGCTACAGCCCTGTGTGGTCTAACCAGTAGGCTGGTTAACAGCTACAGCCCTGTGTGGTCTAACCAGTAGGCTGGTTAACAGCTCAACTCTCCCACGGCCCTGTGTGGTCTAACCAGTAGGCTGGTTAACAGCTCAACTCTCCCACGGCCCTGTGTGGTCTAACCAGTAGGCTGGTTAACAGCTCAACTCTCCCACGGCCCTGTGTGGTCTAACCAGTAGGCTGGTTAACAGCTCAACTCTCCCACAGCCCTGTGTGGTCTAACCAGTAGGCTGGTTAACAGCTCAACTCTCCCACAGCCCTGTGTGGTCTAACCAGTAGGCTGGTTAACAGCTCAACTCTCCCACAGCCCTGTGTGGTCTAACCAGTAACTGGTTAACAGCTCAACTCTCCCACAGCCCTGTGTGGTCTTACCAGTAGGCTGGTTAACAGCTCAACTCTCCCACAGCCCTGTGTGGTCTAACCAGTAGGCTGGTTAACAGCTCAACTCTCCCACGGCCCTGTGTGGTCTAACCAGTAGGCTGGTTAACAGCTCAACTCTCCCACGGCCCTGTGTGGTCTAACCAGTAGGCTGGTTAACAGCTCAACTCTCCCACGGCCCTGTGTGGTCTAACCAGTAGGCTGGTTAACAGCTCAACTCTCCCACGGCCCTGTGTGGTCTAACCAGTAGGCTGGTTAACTGCTCAACTCTCCCACAGCCCTGTGTGGTCTAACCAGTAGGCTGGTTAACAGCTCAACTCTCCCACAGCCCTGTGTGGTCTAACCAGTAGGCTGGTTAACAGCACAACTCTCCCACGGCCCTGTGTGGTCTAACCAGTAGGCTGGTTAACAGCTCAACTCTCCCACAGCCCTGTGTGGTCTAACCAGTAGGCTGGTTAACAGCTCAACTCTCCCACAGCCCTGTGTGGTCTAACCAGTAGGCTGGTTAACAGCTCAACTCTCCCAAAGCCCTGTGTGGTCTAACCAGTAGGCTGGTTAACAGCTCAACTCTCCCACGGCCCTGTGTGGTCTAACCAGTAGGCTGGTTAACAGCTCAACTCTCCCACGGCCCTGTGTGGTCTAACCAGTAGGCTGGTTAACAGCTCAACTCTCCCACAGCCCTGTGTGGTCTAACCAGTAGGCTGGTTAACAGCTCAACTCTCCCACAGCCCTGTGTGGTCTAACCAGTAGGCTGGTTAACAGCTCAACTCTCCCACAGCCCTGTGTGGTCTAACCAGTAGGCTGGTTAACAGCTCAACTCTCCCACAGCCCTGTGTGGTCTAACCAGTAGGCTGGTTAACAGCTCAACTCTCCCACGGCCCTGTGTGGTCTAACCAGTAGGCTGGTTAACAGCTAAACTCTCCCACAGCCCTGTGTGGTCTAACCAGTAGGCTGGTTAACAGCTCAACTCTCCCACAGCCCTGTGTGGTCTAACCAGTAGGCTGGTTAACAGCTACAGCCCTGTGTGGTCTAACCAGTAGGCTGGTTAACAGCTCAACTCTCCCACAGCCCTGTGTGGTCTAACCAGTAGGCTGGTTAACAGCTCAACTCTCCCACAGCCCTGTGTGGTCTAACCAGTAGGCTGGTTAACAGCTCAACTCTCCCACAGCCCTGTGTGGTCTAACCAGTAGGCTGGTTAACAGCTCAACTCTCCCACAGCCCTGTGTGGTCTAACCAGTAGGCTGGTTAACAGCTCAACTCTCCCACAACCCTGTGTGGTCTAACCAGTAGGCTGGTTAACAGCTCAACTCTCCCACAGCCCTGTGTGGTCTAACCAGTAGGCTGGTTAACAGCTCAACTCTCCCACAGCCCTGTGTGGTCTAACCAGTAGGTTGGTTAACAGCTCAACTCTCCCACAGCCCTGTGTGGTCTAACCAGTAGGCTGGTTAACAGCTCAACTCTCCCACAGCCCTGTGTGGTCTAACCAGTAGGTTGGTTAACAGCTCAACTCTCCCACAGCCCTGTGTGGTCTAACCAGTAGGCTGGTTAACAGCTCAACTCTCCCACAGCCCTGTGTGGTCTAACCAGTAGGCTGGTTAACAGCTCAACTCTCCCACGGCCCTGTGTGGTCTAACCAGTAGGCTGGTTAACAGCTCAACTCTCCCACGGCCCTGTGTGGTCTAACCAGTAGGCTGGTTAACAGCTCAACTCTCCCACGGCCCTGTGTGGTCTAACCAGTAGGCTGGTTAACAGCTCAACTCTCCCACAGCCCTGTGTGGTCTAACCAGTAGGCTGGTTAACAGCTCAACTCTCCCACAGCCCTGTGTGGTCTAACCAGTAGGCTGGTTAACAGCTCAACTCTCCCACAGCCCTGTGTGGTCTAACCAGTAGGCTGGTTAACAGCTCAACTCTCCCACGGCCCTGTGTGGTCTAACCAGTAGGCTGGTTAACAGCTCAACTCTCCCACGGCCCTGTGTGGTCTAACCAGTAGGCTGGTTAACAGCTCAACTCTCCCACGGCCCTGTGTGGTCTAACCAGTAGGCTGGTTAACAGCTCAACTCTCCCACGGCCCTGTGTGGTCTAACCAGTAGGCTGGTTAACAGCTCAACTCTCCCACGGCCCTGTGTGGTCTAACCAGTAGGCTGGTTAACAGCTCAACTCTCCCACGGCCCTGTGTGGTCTAACCAGTAGGCTGGTTAACAGCTACAGCCCTGTGTGGTCTAACCAGTAGGCTGGTTAACAGCTCAACTCTCCCACGGCCCTGTGTGGTCTAACCAGTAGGCTGGTTAACAGCTAAACTCTCCCACAGCCCTGTGTGGTCTAACCAGTAGGCTGGTTAACAGCTCAACTCTCCCACAGCCCTGTGTGGTCTAACCAGTAGGCTGGTTAACAGCTACAGCCCTGTGTGGTCTAACCAGTAGGCTGGTTAACAGCTCAACTCTCCCACAGCCCTGTGTGGTCTAACCAGTAGGCTGGTTAACAGCTCAACTCTCCCACAGCCCTGTGTGGTCTAACCAGTAGGCTGGTTAACAGCTCAACTCTCCCACAGCCCTGTGTGGTCTAACCAGTAGGCTGGTTAACAGCTCAACTCTCCCACAACCCTGTGTGGTCTAACCAGTAGGCTGGTTAACAGCTCAACTCTCCCACAGCCCTGTGTGGTCTAACCAGTAGGCTGGTTAACAGCTCAACTCTCCCACAGCCCTGTGTGGTCTAACCAGTAGGTTGGTTAACAGCTCAACTCTCCCACAGCCCTGTGTGGTCTAACCAGTAGGCTGGTTAACAGCTCAACTCTCCCACAGCCCTGTGTGGTCTAACCAGTAGGTTGGTTAACAGCTCAACTCTCCCACAGCCCTGTGTGGTCTAACCAGTAGGCTGGTTAACAGCTCAACTCTCCCACGGCCCTGTGTGGTCTAACCAGTAGGCTGGTTAACAGCTCAACTCTCCCACAGCCCTGTGTGGTCTAACCAGTAGGTTGGTTAACAGCTCAACTCTCCCACAGCCCTGTGTGGTCTAACCAGTAGGCTGGTTAACAGCTCAACTCTCCCACGGCCCTGTGTGGTCTAACCAGTAGGCTGGTTAACAGCTCA
Source organism: Coregonus lavaretus (assembly GCF_964263955.1). NCBI lineage: Eukaryota > Metazoa > Chordata > Actinopteri > Salmoniformes > Salmonidae > Coregonus > Coregonus lavaretus. The sequence goes on from NW_028166698.1 coordinate 278,083, forward strand.
ACTCTCCCACGGCCCTGTGTGGTCTAACCAGTAGGCTGGTTAACAGCTCAACTCTCCCACGGCCCTGTGTGGTCTAACCAGTAGGCTGGTTAACAGCTCAACTCTCCCACAGCCCTGTGTGGTCTAACCAGTAGGCTGGTTAACAGCTCAACTCTCCCACAGCCCTGTGTGGTCTAACCAGTAGGCTGGTTAACAGCTCAACTCTCCCACAGCCCTGTGTGGTCTAACCAGTAGGCTGGTTAACAGCTCAACTCTCCCACGGCCCTGTGTGGTCTAACCAGTAGGCTGGTTAACAGCTCAACTCTCCCACGGCCCTGTGTGGTCTAACCAGTAGGCTGGTTAACAGCTCAACTCTCCCACGGCCCTGTGTGGTCTAACCAGTAGGCTGGTTAACAGCTCAACTCTCCCACGGCCCTGTGTGGTCTAACCAGTAGGCTGGTTAACAGCTCAACTCTCCCACGGCCCTGTGTGGTCTAACCAGTAGGCTGGTTAACAGCTCAACTCTCCCACGGCCCTGTGTGGTCTAACCAGTAGGCTGGTTAACAGCTCAACTCTCCCACGGCCCTGTGTGGTCTAACCAGTAGGCTGGTTAACAGCTCAACTCTCCCACGGCCCTGTGTGGTCTAACCAGTAGGCTGGTTAACAGCTCAACTCTCCCACGGCCCTGTGTGGTCTAACCAGTAGGCTGGTTAACAGCTCAACTCTCCCACGGCCCTGTGTGGTCTAACCAGTAGGCTGGTTAACAGCTCAACTCTCCCACGGCCCTGTGTGGTCTAACCAGTAGGCTGGTTAACAGCTACAGCCCTGTGTGGTCTAACCAGTAGGCTGGTTAACAGCTCAACTCTCCCACGGCCCTGTGTGGTCTAACCAGTAGGCTGGTTAACAGCTCAACTCTCCCACGGTCCTGTGTGGTCTAACCAGTAGGCTGGTTAACAGCTCAACTCTCCCACAGCCCTGTGTGGTCTAACCAGTAGGCTGGTTAACAGCTCAACTCTCCCACAGCCCTGTGTGGTCTAACCAGTTGGCTGGTTAAGAGCTCAACTCTCCCACAGCCCTGTGTGGTCTAACCAGTAGGCTGGTTAACAGCTCAACTCTCCCACAGCCCTGTGTGGTCTAACCAGTAGGCTGGTTAACAGCTCAACTCTCCCACAGCCCTGTGTGGTCTAACCAGTAGGCTGGTTAACAGCTCAACTCTCCCACAGCCCTGTGTGGTCTAACCAGTAGGCTGGTTAACAGCTCAACTCTCCCACAGCCCTGTGTGGTCTAACCAGTAGGCTGGTTAACAGCTCAACTCTCCCACAGCCCTGTGTGGTCTAACCAGTAGGCTGGTTAACAGCTCAACTCTCCCACGGCCCTGTGTGGTCTAACCAGTAGGCTGGTTAACAGCTCAACTCTCCCACAGCCCTGTGTGGTCTAACCAGTAGGCTGGTTAACAGCTCAACTCTCCCACGGCCCTGTGTGATCTAACCAGTAGGCTGGTTAACATCTCAACTCTCCCACGGCCCTGTGTGATCTAACCAGTAGGCTGGTTAACAGCTCAACTCTCCCACGGCCCTGTGTGGTCTAACCAGTAGGCTGGTTAACAGCTCAACTCTCCCACGGCCCTGTGTGATCTAACCAGTAGGCTGGTTAACAGCTCAACTCTCCCACAGCCCTGTGTGGTCTAACCAGTAGGCTGGTTAACAGCTCAACTCTACCTACTTCCACCACTGCTGTATACTGTGTGTTTGAACTATACAGTTCAGAAACACTTGTTGTTAATGCATTAAACATGACACGTTTCCTCTTGTGTTGGTAAATGTTTTTTCCGCAGTTTTGCACATACTGTATAAATGTCTGTTAATTGTTTTTCCATTTTATAATTTGAATTTTAATTGAAAGGGGATTAAGGACTGAGTGTAAAATGATTCCTGCTGCTGAACACAGAGAAATGGACCAATCTCATTCTGCAGAGAAACTTCACAGACAATCCTTGACTAAGACATATTTAGTGTTTAGTAATAATAAGTATTTAATCTTCAATAGAAAATATAGATTCATGATTTATGATATGATTTAAGTGTCTCTTCAGTAGTGTTTTAAAGGATACTCCAACATTTGATTATTCATTTTAAGAGTCTGAGTCAGAGATGATCAGTCCAATGAAGAGGGTCAGTGCATCAAATAGCCCCAAGGACAAATTCTCAGCTACATTCACACAGCAGAATGCAGAGCCAAACTGATTCACACAGCAGAATGCAGAGCCAAACTGATTCACACAGCAGAATGCAGAGCCAAACTGATTCACACAGCAGAATGCAGAGCCAAACGGATTCACACAGCAGAATGCAGAGCCAAACGGATTCACACAGCAGAATGCAGAGCCAAACTGATTCACACAGCAGAATGCAGAGCCAAACTGATTCACACAGCAGAATGCAGAGCCAAACTGATTCACACAGCAGAATGCAGAGCCAAACTGATTCACACAGCAGAATGCAGAGCCAAACTGATTCACACAGCAGAATGCAGAGCCAAACTGATTCACACAGCAGAATGCAGAGCCAAACTGATTCACACAGCAGAATGCAGAGCCAAACTGATTCACACAGCAGAATGCAGAGTCAAACTGATTCACACAGCAGAATGCAGAGCCAAACTGATTCACACAGCAGAATGCAGAGCCAAACTGATTCACACAGCAGAATGCAGAGCCAAACTGATTCACACAGCAGAATGCAGAGCCAAACTGATTCACACAGCAGAATGCATAGCCAAACTGATTCACACAGCAGAATGCAGAGCCAAACTGATTCACACAGCAGAATGCAGAGCCAAACTGATTCACACAGCAGAATGCAGAGCCAAACTGATTCACACAGCAGAATGCAGAGCCAAACTGATTCACACAGCAGAATGCAGAGCCAAACTGATTCACACAGCTGAATGCAGAGCCAAACTGATTCACACAGCAGAATGCAGAGCCAAACTGATTCACACAGCAGAATGCAGAGCCAAACTGATTCACACAGCAGAATGCAGAGAAAAACTCATTACATTCATACAGCGGGCTACATACCACTGGACTGGCACATAATACAGTATATGCCATTTTCCAGGCTCTTCTATCCAAAGTGACTCACAGTCGTACATACATGCACAGCTTTTCTGTTGACTTCAGTCAAACCCACAACCCAAGACATATGGCTAGCAATAATTAGAAGTGGTTATTGCTGGTGCTGTCTGAGTTAGATGCTTGATTTAAGGTCAGAGTTTCACACATGAATTACAAGTTACAATTCGGACCTCAAATGGACCTATTAAAATAGTATACTATTCTAGTATTGTTTCATAGTATGGTAGTGGTATTGTTTCAGAGTATGGCCGCAGTATTGTTTCAGAGTATGGTAGTAGTATTGTTTCATAGTATGGTTGTAGTATTGTTTCAGAGTATGGTTGTAGTATTGTTTCATGGTATGGTTGTAGTATTGTTTCAGAGTCTGCCAATGGGAGAGTATTGTCTCGGAGTATTGTCTCACAATATGGCAGCATTATGCCATAGTAATTAGTATTGTCTCAGGCTGTGCCAGTGTCTGCCAGAGTAATGAGCATTGTCTCACGTTATGCCAGTGTCTGCCAGTGTAATGAGTATTGTCTCAGGCTGTGCCAGTGTCTGCCAGTGTAATGAGTATTGTCTCAGGCTGTGCCAGTGTCTGCCAGAGTAATGAGTATTGTCTCAGGCTGTGCCAGTGTCTGCCAGAGTAATGAGTATTGTCTCAGGTTATGCCAGTGTCTGCCAGAGTAATGAGTATTGTCTCAGGTTATGCCAGTGTCTGCCAGAGTAATGAGTATTGTCTCAGGCTGTGCCAGTGTCTGCCAGTGTAATGAGTATTGTCTCAGGCTGTGCCAGTGTCTGCCAGTGTAATGAGTATTGTCTCAGGCTGTGCCAGTGTCTGCCAGAGTAATGAGTATTGTCTCAGGCTGTGCCAGTGTCTGCCAGAGTAATGAGTATTGTCTCGGGCTGTGCCAGTGTCTGCCAGTGTAATGAGTATTGTCTCAGGCTGTGCCAGTGTCTGCCAGAGTAATGAGTATTGTCTCAGGCTGTGCCAGTGTCTGCCAGAGTAATGAGTATTGTCTCAGGTTATGCCAGTGTCTTCCAGAGTAATGAGTATTGTCTCAGGCTGTGCCAGTGTCTGCCAGAGTAATGAGTATTGTCTCAGGCTGTGCCAGTGTCTGCCAGAGTAATGATTATTGTCTCAGGCTGTGCCAGTATCTGCCAATGTAATGAGTATTGTCTCAGGCTGTGCCAGTGTCTGCCAGAGTAATGAGTATTGTCTCAGGCTGTGCCAGTGTCTGCCAGTGTAATGAGTATTGTCTCAGGCTGTGCCAGTGTCTGCCAGAGTAATTAGTATTGTCTCAGGCTGTGCCAGTGTCTGCCAGAGTAATGAGTATTGTCTCAGGCTGTGCCAGTGTCTGCCAGAGTAATGAGTATTGTCTCAGGCTGTGCCAGTGTCTGCCAGTGTCTACCATCTGAGGCAGTAGCTATTTTTCCTGTTCACCCAGGGATTAACTGGAAAAGTGTCATTGTAATATTGCATGAAACCTTTGTGTTGTTTCTCTCTTGATGCCTCTTAGATTCTGTTGTGACATTCTTTTCATCTGCTGGAACAGGAAACCTCTCGCTGAGAACAAAACAAAAATCCTCCCATTATTTTTTATGACTGGTTGTTGTTTTTATGACTGGTTGTTGTGTACATAAACAGTCAATACATTCATTAGCAGAGGGAAATGTCAAGCATAAAACGCTCAGAGGATGTGATGCTGTGTCAGGACCGGCTCCAGGCATAACGGTTGCTTAGGAACCCAGGGCGCTAGAGTCTTTTTGGTTTGTTTTTGGACCTCAGTCAGGATTCAACTTCCTTATTAAGATCTCAGTCGGGGTTCAACTCACTGTCATGATCTCAGTCGGGGGTTCAACTCACTGTCATGATCTCAGTCGGGGGTTCAACTTACTGTTAGGGCGGCAGGTAGCTTAGTGGTTAAGAGCGTTGTGCCAGTAACCGAAAGGTCGCTGGTTCCAATCCCTGAGCCGACTAGGTGAAAAATCTGTCGATGTGCCCTTGAGCAAGGCACTTAAACCCTAATTGCTCCTGTAAATTGCTCTGGATAAGAGAGTCTGCTAAATGACAAAAAAAGAAAAAAGATCTCAGTCGGTGTTCATCTCATTGTTAAGATCTCAGTCGGGGTTCAACTTCCTGTTAAGATCTCTGTCGGGGGTTCAACTTCCTGTTAAGATCTCAGTCGGGGGTTCAACTTCCTGTTAAGATCTCAGTCGGGGGTTCAACTCACTGTTAAGATCTCAGTCGGGTGTTCAACTTCCTGTTAAGATCTCAGTCGGGTGTTCAACTTCCTGTTAAGATCTCAGTCAGGTGTTCAACTTCCTGTTAAGAGATAGAATACACAAGGTGCCCGTTGTCACGATCGTCGGATATAGAGGACCAAGGCGCAGCGTGGAAGGTGAACATACTTATTTATTAAATGATACACGAACAAAACAACAAATCGATACGTGACGTCCACAGGTGCAAAACACAAACCAACACGGAACAAGATCCCACAAACACTGTGGGAAAACCACCTGACTAAATATGGTTCCCAATCAGAGACAACCAGCAACAGCTGATACTCGTTGCCTCTGATTGAGAACCACTCTGGCCAACATAGATATACAAAAACTAGACTAGACACAACGAGCACAAAACATAAACTCTACACACCCTGGCTCAACTTAAAAGAGTCCCTAGAGCCAGGGCGTGACAGTACCCCCCCTAAAGGCGCGGACTGCGACCGTGCCTAAACATCACCGAACAGGGGAGGGCTGGGTGGGCATTCCTCCTCGGAGGCGGTTCCGGCTCCGGGCTTGACCACCACCCTCTACTAACCCCCCCGTAGTGCCCCTGGTCTGGTCTAGCCCCACTGGCTGGAGCTGGACTGGACTTCGGTGGAGCGGATTGCTCAGGCTCCGGTGTGGAGCAGCTGACCGGTACCTGACCAGGCACCGGTGAAACGGGCACGGGCTGGCGATGCGCACCACAGGTTTGGTGCGGGGAGCAGGAACAGGCCAGACCAGGCTGGCGACGCGCACCATTGGCTTGGTGCGGGGAGCAGGAACAGGCCGGGCCGGGCTGGCGACGCGCACCACTAGCTTGGCGCGGGGAGCAGGAACGGGCCGGGCCGGGCTGGCGACGCACACCATTGGCTTGGTGCGGGGAGAAGGAACAGGCCGGGCCGGGCTGGCGACGCGCACCATAGGCTTGGTGTGAGGGGCAGGAACAGGCCGGGCCGGGCTGGCTACGCGCACCATAGGCTTGGCGCGATGGACAGGAACAGGCCGGACCGTACTGGGAACACACACCACTGGCCTTACACGGGGATCAGGAACGGGCCGGACCGGACTGGCAACACACTTCAGTACCTCTCGCCGTGCCTCTACATTTTCCTTCCCTCTATACACCAATGGCTCCCGTAACCCGGTGGCCTTCTCTCCTCGTCCACCAACTCGCCCCTTATCTGCCTCCAGTGGCCCCGTCGTCCCTTCCATGTGCCCCCCCCTAAAAATGTATTGGGGGTGCCCCTCGCCTGTCCGACGACTGCCCGGTTGGCGCCGCTTCTCCTCTCCTGCCTGGGCACGCTGCTTGGTCCTGTATTGGTGGGATCTTCTGTCAACAGAAGACGAGCGCCGATCTCCACCGCAGTGAGGGACCGGTGTACGCACCGGGAGATCGTGTCTGGCTCTCGACCAGAAACCTGCCCCTTCGCCTGCCCTGCCGGAAGCTGGGTTGGCGGTTTGTGGGGCCTTTTAAAGTCCTGAGGAGGTTGAACGAGGTGTGTTACAGGTTACAATTGCCTATTGATCACAAGAATATAAACCCCTCGTTCCATGTGTCTCTCCTCAGGCCGGTGGTAGCTGGTCCACTCCAGGACTTTGAGATAGAGGAGACTCCTCCGCCCCCGCTGGACATCGAGGGGGCTCCGGCGTACACTGTTCGGTCCATCCTGGATTCGAGACGCCGGATGGGGGGGCTCCAATATCTCGTGGAGTGGGAGGGGTACGGCCCGGAGGAGCGGTGCTGGGTGCCGAGGAGGGACATCTTAGACCCGTCTCTTCTGACCGAGTTCCATCGTGGTCATCCTACGCGCCCTGCTCCGCGTCCGCCTGGTCGTCCTCGAGGCCGGGGTCGGCGCACGGCTGGAGCCGCGCGTCAAGGGGGGGGGTACTGTCACGGTTTCGGCCGAGGCTGCTTCTCCTCCTTGTTCGGGCAGGCTTCGGCGGTCGTCGTCTCCGGAGTACTAGCTGCCACCGTTCTATGTTTCGATGTTCGTTTGGTTTGGTCTGTTTGTACACCTGTTCTTTGTTAGTGTTGATTAGGTGCCCTATAAGTTCTCTTAGGTTTTGTCATGTGTTGTGTGTAATTGTTTCGTGTCAGCTAGGCGTCAGTTTGTTCTCTCTCGTTCTGTTTTGTTTGGAGAGAGTGTCCGCACTGTGTGCGCAGTTTGGGTTACGCACTGTTTCCTGTGTGCGTAATTGTTTCGCTTGCCCTCCGGCTGGGATTTTGCCGTGAGTCTTTTTGTATTGTTTGATCCTCACTAAAGACTGTTGAAGAGCCTCTGTTGTCCTGCGCTTGATTTCTGCACCACATCTACGCTCAGCCCTTGACACCAGTTCAGCAATTTTTCTCTTGTTATGTCAGTCAATGCCAGTCACTCAATTAGCCATGTCAGCTAAAAAATTTTGATTGGTAAATTAGTCCAGGGGCCCTGACCTTATTTATTTAGTTAGTTTATTTACTCACCCAGATATCATTAATGTGGCGTAAGTCATGGCAAATGTGTAGAATTGCAGTACATTTGGTTTAAAACTGAAAACACTACATGGCAAAATTATTAAAATTGCACAGTGACTATACAAACGTATTGCACAGTGACTATACAAACGTATCCAAACCAAAAGCCATGGATTACAGGCAATATCCGCACTGAGCTAAAGGCTAGACCTACCGCTTACAAGGAACGGGACAGGACTTCGGCGTTACTCTGGACCCTGATATCTTTTTGACGAACATATCAAGAATATTTTAAGGACAGCTTTTTTCCATCTTCGTAACATTGCAAAAAACAGAAACTTTTTGTCAAAAAATTATGCAGAAAAGCTAATCCATGCTTTTGTCACTTCTAGATTAGATTTCTGCAATGCTCTGCTACCCGGATAAAGCACTAAATAAACTTCAGTTAGTGCTAAACACGGCTGCTAGAATCTTGACTAAAACCAAAAAATTGTATCATATTACTCCTGTGCTAGCCACTGGCTTCCTGTTAAGGCTATGGCTGATTTCAAGGTTTTACTGCTAACCTACAAAGCATTACATGGATTTGCTCCTACCTATCTCTCCGATTTGGTCCTGCCGTACATACCTACACGTACCCTACGGTCACAAGACGCAGGCCTCCTTATTGTCCCTAGAATTTCTAAGTAAACAACTGGAGGCAGGGCTTTCTCCTATAGAGCTCCATTTTTATGGAATGGTCTGCCTATCCATGTGAGAGACGCAGACTCGGTCTCGACCTTTAAGTCTTTACTGAAGACTCATCTCTTCAGTAGGTCCTATGATTGAGTGTATTCTGGCCCAGGGGTGCGAAGGTGAACGGCAAGGCACTGGAGCGACAAACCACCCTTGCTGTCTCTGCCTGGCCGGTTCCCGTCTCTCCATTGGGATTCTCTGCCTCTGACCCTATTATGGGGGCTGAGTCTATCAATCAATCACATTTTATTTATAAAGCCCTTTTTACATTAGCAGATGTCACAAAGTGCTATACAGAAACCCGGCCTAAAACCCCAAACAGATGTAGAAGCACGGTGACTAGGAAAAACTCCCTAGAAAGGCAGAAACCTAGGAAGAAACCTAGAGAGGAACCAGGCTCTGAGATGTTTCCAGTCCCCTTCTGGCTGTGCTGGGTGGAGAATATAACAGTACATGGCCATTAAGGACTGATTTTTCTCAAACGTTCATAGATGACCAGCAGTGTCAAATAATAATCACAGTGGTTGTAGAGGTTGCAACAGGTCAGAACATCAGGAGTAAATGTCACTTGGCTTTTCATAGCTGGGCATTTAGAGGTTGAAATAGCAGGTGCGGTAGAGCGAGAGAGTTGAAAACAGCAGGTCTGGGACAAGGTAGCACGTCCGGTGAACAGGTCAGGGTTCAATAGCCGCAGGAAGAAGAGTGGAAACTGAAGCAGCAGCACGACCAGGTGGACTGGGGACAGCCAGGAGTCATCAGGCCAGGTAGTCCTGAGGCATGGTCCTAGGGCTCAGGTCCTCTGGGATGGGAGGGAGAGAGGGAGAGAGAGAGAGAGAGAATTAGAGGGGCCATACTTAAATTCACACAGGACACTGGTTAAGACAGGAGAATAACACCAGATAAAACAGACTGACCCTAGCCCCCCGGCACATAGACTATTGCAGCATAGATACTGGAGGCTGAGACAGGGGAGTCGGGAGACACTGTGGCGCAGTCCGATGAAACCCCCTGACAGGGCCAACCAGGCAGGATATAACCCCACCCACTTTGCCAAAGCACAGCCCCCACACCACCAGAAGGATATCAACAGACCACCAACCTACTATCCTGAGACAAGTCTGAGTACAGCCCACGAAGATCTCCTCCACTGCACGAGCATGAGGGAGCGACAAACCGGACAGGAAGATCACGTCAGTGACTCAACCCACTCAAGTGATGCACCCCACCTAGGGACGGCATGGAAAGCACCAGTAAGCCAGTGACTCAGCCCCCGTAATAGGGTCATAGGCAGAGAATCCCAATGGAGAGACAGGAACCGACCAGGCAGAGACAGCTAGGCTGGTTTGTCGCTCCAGTGCCTTTCCGTTCACCTTCGCACCCCTGGGCCAGACTACACTCAATCATAGGACCTACTTGTAGCGGGTAATTTGGAAGGAGTCAGGCGCAGGAGGGTAAATCCCAGAATAAATGGTTTATTCGGAAAATACAGCGGTACGCAGCAATGCATAAATCTCTACAGTAAAACGGTGCACTCGAGAAAACGAAGCACACGGGTGAATATCCCGGCGATACATAAAGCTCCACCGAGCTATCGTCACCCCCACGTGTAAAACAATCACACACAAGACATGGGGGGAAGAGGGAATACTTATACAGGTACTGATGAGGGGATATGAACCAGGTGTGTGTAAAAACAAGACAAAATAAATAGAATGATGAGATTAGGAGCGGAAGTGGCTACAAGGCCGGTGACGACGAACGCCAAAGCCTGCCAGAACAAGCAGAGGAGGGAGCTTCAGAGGAAGTCGTGACATTACCCCCCCCCCCCTTGAAGCGCAGCTCCAGCAGCGCGCCGACACCGGCCTCGGGGACAGCCAGAAGGACGCGGAGCAGGGTGAGCCGGAAAGCGGCGGTGGAAATCCCGCAACAGGGAGGGATCGAGGACATCCCTCACCGGGACCCAGCACCGTTCCTCCGGACCGTACCCCTCCCACTCCACGAGGTACTGAAGGCACCCCACCCGACGCCTCGAATCCAGGATGGAACGGACGGAGTACACCGGGGCCCCCTCGATGTCCAAAGGGGGAAGCGGGACCTCCCGCACCTCAGACTCCTGGAGTTGTCCAGCCACAACCGGCCTGAGGAGAGACACGTGAAACGAGGGGTTAATACGGTAATCAGGAGGGAGTAGTAACCTATACGTAACCTCGATTACTCTCCTCAGGACTTTGAACGGCCCCACAAACCACGGGCTCAGCTTCCGGCAGGGCAGGCGGAGGGGCAGGTTCCGGGTCGAGAGCCAGACCCGATCACCCGGTACAAAGACCGGGGCATCACTGCGGTGGTGGTCAGTGTTGGCCTTCTGGCGATGCGCGGCGCGTTGTAGGTGGACATGGGCAGCATTCAACGTCTCTTCCGCGCGCCGAAACCAGTCATCCACCGCAGGAGCTTCGGTCTGGCTCTGATGCCACGGTGCAAGGACCGGCTGATAACCTAAAACACATTGAAATGGAGATAGGTTAGTGGAGGAATGGCGGAGAGAGTTCTGGGCATATTTGGCCCATGGCAAGAACACCGACCATCGGTCCTGGCAGTAGGACAGCAGGAACCTACCCACATCCTGATTCACCCGTTCCACCTGCCCATTAGATTCGGGGTGAAACCCAGAGGTCAGGCTGACCGAGACCCCCAGACGTTCCATGAACGCATTCCAGATCCTGGACGTAAACTGGGGACCCCGGTCAGACACTATGTCCTCTGGCACCCCTTAGTGCCGGAAGACGTGAGTAAACAGGGCTTCCACAATTTGCAGGGCCGTGGGGAGACCGGGCAGAGGAAGGAGGCGACAGGCTTTAGAAAAGCGGTCCACAACGACCAGGATGGTGGTGTTACCCTGAGAGAGGGGAAGATCAGTTAGGAAAGTCAATACACAGGTGGGACCATGACCATTGTGGAACTGGTAAGGGATGTAACTTACCCGCTGGAAAGTGCCTAGGTGCCTTAGTCTGGGCGCAGGAGGAGACATACACCTTCATGTCCTTAGCCAAGGTAGGCCACCAGTCCTTCTGGTCAGGCAGCGCACTATACAGCCCAGCTGGTCACTGAGGTGGAGATGGCTCTGTGCGTAACGCACAGAGCATGAAATAAAACTGGGTTAAGAACAAGGCCCACCTGGCTGCCTGGATGTACTCCAGGTTACGGTGGTCAGTCCAAACGAGGAAAGGGTGTTTCGCCCCCTCGAGCCAGTGCCTCCACATGGTCAGGGCTCGGACAACAGCCAACAGCTCCCGATCACCAACGTCATAGTTCTGCACCGCCGGGCTGAGATTCTTAGAGAAGAAGGCACAGGGGCGGAGCTTGGGTGGCGTGTCCAAGCGTTGGGACAGGACAGCGCCTACCCCTACCTCGGACGCGTCCACCTCCACTATGAACGGCAATGATGGATCGGGACGGGCCAGTACCGGAGCTGAGGTGAACAGAGCCTTCAGGTTACTGAAAGCCCTGCCAACCTCAGCAGACCACAGCAGACCAGCGGAGCTGGGACGGCCTACCCTTCAACAGAGATGTGATGGGAGCTGCGACCTTGCCAAAGCCCCGGATAAACCTACGATAGTAATTGGCAAAGCCAATGAAGCACTGCACCTCCTTCACCGTGGTTGGAGTCGGTCAATTACGCACGGCTGAAATGCGGTCTCCTTCCATCTCCACACCTGAGGTGGTGATGTGGTATCTGAAGAAGGAGACAGACTGTTGGAAGAACAGACACTTTTCTGCCTTGGCATATAGGTCATGCTCCAACAGTCAGCCCAGCACTCTGCGAACCAGGGACAGATGCTCGGCGCACGTAGCGGAATACACCAGAATGTCATCGATGTAGACCACCACACCGCGACCAACCATGTCCCGAAACACCTCGTTCACTAATGACTGGAAGACTGATGGAGCATTCATCAACCCGTACGGCATCAGCAGGTAATCATAATGCCCTGTGGTTGTGCTAAAGGCTGTCTTCCACTCGTCCCCTTCCCAGAAATGCGGTTGTACGCACTCCTGAGATCTAATTTCGTGAAGAAGCGCGCCCCATGCATTGATTAGATAACAGAGGAGATAAGGGGGTAACTATAGAGGGTAACTATAGCGAATGGTAGTTTGATTAAGTGCCCGGTAATCAATGCAAGGGCGCAGACCTCCATCTTTCTTTTTCACGAAAAATAAACTTGAGGAGGCGGGCGAAGTGGAGGGATGTATGAACCCCTGGCGCATGGACTCTGAGACGTATGTCTCCATCGCCTCCGTTTCAGCTTGCGACAGGGGATAGACATGACTCCTGGGAGGCACAGCGTCTAACCGGAGGTTTATTTGGTCGCCTGCATTTTGGAAAACGTGTGCGCCAAGTTGAGGGAATGCGCACGGTGGAGGTAGTGTCCGTGGTTGCACCAACGGAAACAGCTAGACAGCTACCCTGAGACTCTCGCGACCACCCCATGAGATCCCTCTGTGGCCATGACAAGGTGGGATCGTGTAGTGCTAGCCAGGGAAGGACCAACACAACAGGGAAATGAGGGGACTCAATAATATAAAAGGTGATTTGCTCCCTGTGGGTCTCTTGCGTAATCATCGTGACTGGTGCTGTAACCTCCCTAACAAAACCTGAACCTAATGGTCTACTGTCAAGTGCTTTGATGAGCAATGGAATGTGTAGGGGAACCAATGTAATCCATAGACTATTAGCTAATGACCTGTCCATAAAGTTCCCAGCTGTGCCTGACCAGCGCCTTACACTGGGGAACTACCGTGTGATCAGGGAAGTGGACGTGATGGTGAAGTGCGCAGCAGAGGGCTCTGAACGAGTGAGGTGACGCGAGAGTGCCCTGCCTGCCGCCTCCAGATCCAGAAGAACTCTGACGACAGTGTGAAGCAGAATGTCCTCTCTTGACACTGGATCTGTCGTCCTCCGTTCTCCCGGATCGCTGCACCACCCAGCTCCATCGGAATGTGATCCGGGTTGAAGGGAGGTGAAACGGGCAGGCCCCCTCCAGGACGTCCTCTGGAAGCCAGCAGGTTGTCCATCCGGATGGCCATGTCCACCAGTTGGTTGAAGGTCAACGTGGTGTCCCGGCAGGCTAACTCCCTTTGGACGTCCTCTCGCAGGCTGCATCGGAAGTGTTCGATGAGGGCCCGCTCGTTCCACCCGGACCCAGCCGCTAGAGTTCTAAACTCCAGGGCAAAGTCCTGCGCGGTCCTCGTCCCCTGCCTCAGATGGACCAGCCGCATAGTTGTCCAATGCGTCTCCTCCTTCACTCCAGACCACATGCCCGAGAGGCATAGACTAGGGCGGACACCTTCTCCCAATCCGATGGAGCCGGGCTGATGGTGGGAAAATAGAGGTCCAACTGCAGGAGGAAACCCTGGCAGCGGGCCGCTGTCCCGTCGTATTCCCTAGGTCGAGACAGGTGAATACCTCTGGGTGCTGGGGTGTGGATGGCTGGATCCAGTCGCTCAGCTGGTTCCGCAAGGTCGGGTCCTCTCCTCTCCAGGCACTGGACGACCTGGAAAACCCGGTCCATCGCATGTTGGAATGCCTGCTCAACGACTCCAGGCATATTCCTGTTTCCTGCTGACTCCATGCTGTTGGGTGTGTGATTCTGTAGCGGGTGATTTGGATGGAGTCAGGCGCAGGAGGCTTTATCCCATGGCAAAAATCTATAGCTAGAATTGCAGGAAAAAAAACAGAGGGGGGTCTCTAAAATGTTTTGCACGCAGGGTGGGGGGGCAAAAGGCTAGAGCCGGTCCTGTGCTGTGTTGTAAACCAAAGGATGTTGTGATGTCATAAGACCAGCAACATGTTTTCAATTAGGAGGCGGAGTTAAAACAACGTTTTCAGTCAAATGTCTCATCAGGTACTTATAAACCAAGACATTTGGCCACGTCATTTTCTCATTAATTTAAGAAATAATGCAGAATGATTTGCAGAAGATGGTGAAATATGACACACTAAGTATGGATGTTATAGTGACGTTAAATCACAGTGAATGATTGAATGGGCTACTGAAGATAACAGAAGGATATGATTCCCTAAAAGCTGAGGAGGCCTTGGATAAGCTGGTTCCCACTGGATCCAGACACTATCTCACTTCTCAGAGTAGACCCCATGAGACAGGAAGAGACATATTGAATAAGACCCCAGGAGACAGGAAGAGACATATTGAATAAGACCCCAGGAGACAGGAAGAGACATATTGAATAAGATCACCTGGAGACAGGATGAGACATATTGAATAAGACCCCAGGAGACAGGAAGAGACATATTGAATAAGATCACCTGGAGACAGGATGAGACATATTGAATAAGACCCCAGGAGACAGGAAGAGACATACTGAATAAGATCACCTGGTTTATTATGGATCCCCATTAGTTCCTGTCAAGGCAGCAGCTACTCTTCCTGGGGTTTATTATGGATCCCCATTAGTTCCTGCCAAGGCAGCAGCTACTCTTCCTGGGGTTTATTATGGATCCCCATTAGTTCCTGCCAAGGCAGCAGCTACTCTTCCTGAGGTTTATTATGGATCCCCATTAGTTCCTGCCAAGGCAGCAGCTACACTTCCTGGGGTTTATTATGGATCCCCATTAGTTCCTGCCAAGGCAGCAGCTACTCTTCCTGAGGTTTATTATGGATCCCCATTAGTTCCTGCCAAGGCAGCAGCTACTCTTCCTGGGGTTTATTATGGATCCCCATTAGTTCCTGCCAAGGCAGCAGCTACTCTTCCTGAGGTTTATTATGGATCCCCGTTAGTTCCTGCCAAGGCAGCAGCTACTCTTCCTGGGGTTTATTATGGATCCCCATTAGTTCCTGCCAAGGCAGCAGCTAGTTCCTGACAACATTAAGCCACTTATATGCCAGTATACTTCACTTGAGTCCAGAGCAAAATCATACAGCCTTTTTGTAGCGGAGGTTGCCGATCAGATGGAGAGCATGTTCTGTCTGCACCGTGCCATCACTTTGGAGGGCAGCCTGCCTGTAGAGTGCACCGTGCCATCACTTTGGAGGGCAGCCTGCCTGTAGAGGGGAGGGCAGCCTGCCTGTAGAGTGGGAGGGCAGCCTGCCTGTAGAGTGGAGGGCAGCCTGCCTGTAGAGGGGAGGGCAGCCTGCCTGTAGAGGGGAGGGCAGCCTGCCTGTAGAGTGGGAGGGCAGCCTGCCTGTAGAGGGGAGGGCAGCCTGCCTGTAGAGTGGGAGGGCAGCCTGCCTGTAGAGGGGAGGGCAGCCTGCCTGTAGAGGGGAGGGCAGCCTGCCTGTAGAGTGGGAGGGCAGCCTGCCTGTAGAGTGGGAGGGCAGCCTGCCTGTAGAGTGGGAGGGCAGCCTGCCTGTAGAGTGGGAGGGCAGCCTGCCTGTAGAGGGGAGGGCAGCCTGCCTGTAGAGTGGGAGGGCAGCCTGCCTGTAGAGGGGAGGGCAGCCTGCCTGTAGAGTGGGAGGGCAGCCTGCCTGTAGAGGGGAGGGCAGCCTGCCTGTAGAGGGGAGGGCAGCCTGCCTGTAGAGGGGAGGGCAGCCTGCCTGTAGAGGGGAGGGCAGCCTGCCTGTAGAGTGGGAGGGCAGCCTGCCTGTAGAGTGGGAGGGCAGCCTGCCTGTAGAGTGGGAGGGCAGCCTGCCTGTAGAGGGGAGGGCAGCCTGCCTGTAGAGGGGAGGGCAGCCTGCCTGTAGAGGGGGAGGGCAGCCTGCCTGTAGAGGGCACCGCGCGATGCTGCAGCTGCTTATCTTTAGCCAGTAGCAACCCAAACTAGGACTATCTGAAATAAGGAAATGGTCAATCAATTCGCCAGGTGGTCCATTGTTCTGGTAAACATGAATCAGCAGCAGATTACTAAACTGTATAATGGATAACTTTTATATGGATAATATAAATGTAAGGCTAATCTGTTTTTTTGCAAAACTGGAGTAGATGAAACCAGTTGTTTCTGGTCAGTAATCTGGATACGTGCGCATGCCTTTGCTCATCAATGCTGATGACTGGTCATTGGTCAACAATCAAGATGCACAACGTTTTGGTTCTGAAGCGTGGCAGGGGGTTCAGAACAACAACGACAAAACATTTACATTCAAAAAAATGTACAACACCACTGAAAGGGCACTTAGGAGACTGGAATGGCAAAAGGGCATGTGCTCTGTCAGGCGAAGCCCTGTCTGTGTAGCTGGCTGGCTAGGCTACTTTGTTACCTTGGTTTTTAATGCATTTTTCAGGGTACAATCTATCACCATATTTATTAGTAACCACCAAAAACTCTTCAGGGAATGTAGCATAATGGAGTTTTAAATATTTAGGTATGGGGTTCTAAAATGGATTTAGAAATATGTTGCAAATTACTGAAGTACTACTTTGTTTTAGTTTTCCTGCTGTTTTTTTAATTATATGAGAAAAAAAGATTCAATTTTATTTGGAACAGCAAGCCAGACAAAATTAAAAGGGCATATTTATATAATGAATATGAATTCGGAGGACAGAAATTATTAAATATTAAAGCATTAGAACTCTCACTAAAAGCTTCAGTCATACAAAAGTTATACTTAAATCCGAACTGGTTCTCAAGCAAATTAGTAAGATTGTCTCACCCAATGTTCAAGAAAAGGCCTTTTTCCCTTTATTCAGATTACAACAAACTCATTTGCAGTTATTTGAAAAGGAAATCATCTCCCAAATATCACTATTTCTAAAACAAGCCATAGAAAGTTAGTTGCAATTTCAATTTAATCCTCCAGAAACGACAGAACAAATAATGCAACAAATATTGTGGTTAAATTCAAATATACTAATTGACAAAAAACCTTTATTGTTTGACAGAATGTTTAAAAAAGGTATAATCTTCGTAAATGATATCATCGGTAGGACTGGTGGAGTTATGTCGCACATGCAGCTAACAAAAACATATGGAAATGTCTGCTCTACCCAAAATTACAACCAAATAATTGCAGCCTTACCGCAAAAATGGAAGAGGAAAGTGGAAGGGGGAGAAAGTAAGGAACTTGTCTGTCGGCCTTGCATTAAAGAACATAATTGGTTAAGAAAAACTGTGATAAATAAAAAAGTATATCAGTTTCACTTAAGGACCAAAGGATTGACAGCCGTCCCATATAGATTGCAAAATAGTTGCGAAGAGATTTTTGACGTACCGATCCCATGGCATAGTGTTTATGAACTGACACGCAAAACGACACCGGATTCAAAACTTAGAATCTTTCAATTTAAATTATTATATAAAATTCTTGCTACCAGTAGAATGTTATTTATATGGGGGATACAATCTTCCCAGCTCTGCAGATTTTGCTGCGAAGAGACAGAATCATTAGATCATTTGTTTTGGTACTGTCCATTTGTAGCTTGTTTTTGGACACAGGTCCAGGAATGGCAAAAGGATTGCAATATTTACCTGGAGCTAACGCTGCAGATAGCACTACTGGGTGATCTGAAAAGTAATAATCAATCGATCAATAATATAATAATACTTTTAGCAAAAATGTTTATTTTTAATTCACAATCTGTAGAAACAATGAGAATAGAAAGTTTCAGAACTGTTGTAAAACATCACAGTACAGTTTAAATATATATGGCAAATAGAAATCCTATATAGATGGTGTTAAGAGATAGATGGGAGGTGTTGAATGGAGTTGAAGGATGGGACTAATAACAACTAACAACATCTAATAACAAAGATAGCTAATAATGTAAGCATACTGTGTCCATAATAAGTATATAGTTGGTATGTTGGGAGCTTTGGGAAAGAGCACAGTTAGAAAGATATGGCATATAGAAGCAAACCGGATGGACATCATGAAAATGATCGGAGAGGTTGAGAGAAGAAGAAGTTCAGGAGCAAAAAAAAAAATATATATATATATATAATAGAATTATTGTAAAATTAACTGTGTCCATAAGGTGTAGATAGTAAGTATAGACCGGAAGTAGAGGCCTGGGCATTGTTGTTCACTAATTTACTCCAAGTAGGGAAAGGATGGTGGGGTTGAAAAGTAATAAAGGGGAGTATACAGTGGGGGAAAAAAGTATTTAGTCAGAAACCAATTGTGCAAGTTCTCCCACTTAAAAAGATGAGAGAGGCCTGTAATTTTCATCATAGGTACACGTCAACTATGACAGACAAATTGAGAAAAAAAATCCAGAAAATCACATTGTAGGATTTTTAATGAATTTATTTGCAAATTATGGTGGAAAATAAGTATTTGGTCACCTACAAACAAGCAAGATTTCTGGCTCTCACAGACCTGTAACTTCTTCTTTAAGAGGCTCCTCTGTCCTCCACTCGTTACCTGTATTAATGCCACTTGTTTGAACTTGTTATCAGTATAAAAGACACCTGTCCACAACCTCAAACAGTCACACTCCAAACTCCACTATGGCCAAGACCAAAGAGCTGTCAAAGGACACCAGAAACAAAATTGTAGACCTGCACCAGGCTGGGAAGACTGAATCTGCAATAGGTAAGCAGCTTGGTTTGAAGAAATCAACTGTGGGAGCAATTATTAGGAAATGGAAGACATACAAGACCACTGATAATCTCCCTCGATCTGGGGCTCCACGCAAGATCTCACCCCGTGGGGTCAAATTGATCACAAGAACGGTGAGCAAAAATCCCAGAACCACACGGGGGGACCTAGTGAATGACCTGCAGAGAGCTGGGACCAAAGTAACAAAGCCTACCATCAGTAACACACCACGCCGCCAGGGACTCAAATCCTGCAGTGCAAGACGTGTCCCCCTGCTTAAGCCAGTACATGTCCAGGCCCGTCTGAAGTTTGCTAGAGTGCATTTGGATGATCCAGAAGAGGATTGGGAGAATGTCATATGGTCAGATGAAACCAAAATATAACTTTTTGGTAAAAACTCAACTCGTCGTGTTTGGAGGACAAAGAATGCTGAGTTGCATCCAAAGAACACCATACCTACTGTGAAGCATGGGGGTGGAAACATCATGCTTTGGGGCTGTTTTTCTGCAAAGGGACCAGGACGACTGATCCGTGTAAAGGAAAGAATGAATGGGGCCATGTATCGTGAGATTTTGAGTGAAAACCTCCTTCCATCAGCAAGGGCATTGAAGATGAAACGTGGCTGGGTCTTTCAGCATGACAATGATCCCAAACACACCGCCCGGGCAACGAAGGAGTGGCTTCGTAAGAAGCATTTCAAGGTCCTGGAGTGGCCTAGTCAGTCTCCAGATCTCAACCCCATAGAAAATCTTTGGAGGGAGTTGAAAGTCCGTGTTGCCCAGCGACAGCCCCAAAACATCACTGCTCTAGAGGAGATCTGCATGGAGGAATGGGCCAAAATACCAGCAACAGTGTGTGAAAACCTTGTGAAGACTTACAGAAAACGTTTGACCTGTGTCATTGCCAACAAAGGGTATATAACAAAGTATTGACAAAACTTTTGTTATTGACCAAATACTTATTTTCCACCATAATTTGCAAATAAATTCATTACAAATCCTATAATATGATTTTCTGGATTTTTTTTTCTCATTTTGTCTTTCATAGTTGACGTGTACCTATGATGAAAATTACAGGCCTCTCTCATCTTTTTAAGTGGGAGAACTTGCACAATTGGTGGCTGACTAAATACTTTTTTGCCCCACTGTATATATAAAAAACATCGGGGATTGGAAGTGATGCAGACAATTACATTGATGGAAGATACAATCTATATGCAATATTAAGCTGATCCACCCCCCACACAAAAAACAACAACAACAAAAAATATATTAATTTATTACTGTGTGTGTGTGTGTGTGTGTGTGTGTGTGTGTGTGTGTGTGTGTGTGTGTGTGTGTGTGTGTGTGTCTGTCTGTCTGTCTGTCTGTCTGTCTGTCTGTCTGTCTGTCTGTCTGTCTGTCTGTCTGTCTGTCTGTCTGTCTGTCTGTCTGTCTGTCTGTCTGTCTGTCTGTCTGTCTGTCTGTCTGTCTGTCTCTCTCTCTCTCTCTCTCTCTCTCTCTCTCTCTCTCTCTCTCTCTCTCTCTCTCTCTCTCTCTCTCTCTCTCTCTCTCTCTCTCTATGTCTCTCTCTCTCTCTGTGTTTGAGCAGTACAGTGAGTGATGGCTAGAGGGTGCTGTGTGGTCACAGAGAGCCGGTGTGGCACTAATGTTTTCCTGCCCCTCTCTCTCTCTCTCTCTCGCTCTCGCTCTCGCTCTCTCGCTCTCGCTGGCTGGGTTGGTCACATGGGGAGAAGAGCTGTTTAAAATGCTTTAGTATTCTCAGCCAGTGCAGAGCCAGACACTGAGAGAGACACACACGTCTACCTACCTACCAACCTACAGCACTGCAACTTTCTATACTGGAGAGACACACACATCGTCACGGCTACAGAGGACAGGAGGACAGGAGGACAGGACAGTGGGAAGCCAGAGAGACCAAATATTTTAAGTGAGTTGCTATAATTCTGGTGCTGGATCTGTCTGTGTGTTGGAGCTGGATCTATCTGTGTGTTGGAGCTGGATCTGTCTGTGTGTTGGAGCTGGATCTGTCTGTGTGTTGGAGCCGGATCTGTCTGTGTGTTGGAGCTGGATCTGTCTGTGTGTTGGAGCCGGATCTATCTGTGTGTTGGAGCTGGATCTGTCTGTGTGTTGGAGCCGGATCTGTCTGTGTGTTGGAGCTGGATCTGTCTGTGTGTTGGAGCTGGATCTGTCTGTGTGTTCGAGCCAGACTAATATAGGACAGTTGACAGAGGGATGCAACATATGCACATCTGTCTTGATAATCAGATGATTTGTAATAATAGTAGCGTTCAGGATGGATGGAAGGATCTAGTGCTTCTTTATAGTGGCTTCATCCGGGTCTTTCTGCATCTTTGGTCTAATTAATTCCAACACATGCTGATCCTCAGTGATCTATTGAATATATTCAGATGGAAACGGTTGCTGATAGAGACCTGAGAAGGAAACAGTTGCGTTGCTGATAGAGACCTGAGAAGGAAACAGTTGCGTTGCTGATAGAGACCTGAGAAGGAAACGGTTGTGTTGCTGATAGAGACCTGAGAAGGAAACAGTTGTGTTGCTGATAGAGACCTGAGAAGGAAACGGTTGTGTTGCTGATAGAGACCTGAGAAGGAAACAGTTGCGTTGCTGATAGAGACCTGAGAAGGAAACAGTTGTGTTGCTGATAGAGACCTGAGAAGGAAACGGTTGTGTTGCTGATAGAGACCTGAGAAGGAAACGGTTGTGTTGCTGATAGAGACTTGCTATTAATGAAATGCACTCAGCAAACGGCAGCTGAGTTATCACCAAAAGCAGTTCTGTTTCTCTCGCTCTCTCTCGCTCTCGCTCTCTTTCTCGCTCTCGCAATCTCGCTCTGTCTCCGTCCACACTTACAAAGTGGATGCTTTGCAAAGGGAGAGAGAGAGAGAGAGAGAGGAGGGAGCCGGGGCGAGAACGCTAGGAGAGTGAGAGAGAAGAAAGCCAGGAATTAGGGAGAGAGTGGAGGGCATTGAAAGCAGTGACACTGGCCAGACAATTAGCTGAGGATTCCATTGTGTGGCCCTTTCTCTCCCCGTGGCCTCATGGCAAAGGTCAGGGGACAGGCTGACCCGTGTCAACTCTCCAGCATGGAACCCATTATCCTCCTCTGATTGATTAGTTTTAGTGGAGATCCCTTCTATCTCCTCCTCCCTTCTGCCGTTTTTGTTCCTTTTCTGTTGTATCTCTGCTGTTGCTTTCTGTTATTTTAAGGATCTCCCCCGTTTAGGGGCACATTTCCGGGATTTCTGGGCTGGGAGATGGTCATTAGGTTGCTGTTAAGGTGCATTTCTGGTTGTGTGAGAGGGGAGAGGACCAAGACTCCCTACCCAGCCCCTTACCCGCCTCAGCCCCATTCAGCCCCAGCACCATACCCGCCCCAGCCCCATACCCGCCTCAGCCCCATTCAGCCCCAGCCCCATACCCGCCTCAGCCCCATTCAGCCCAAGCCCCATACCCGCCTCAGCCCCATTCAGCCCCAGCCCCATACCCGCCTCAGCCCCATTCAGCCCCAGCACCATACCCGCCCCAGCCCCATACCCGCCTCAGCCCCATTCAGCCCCAGCCCCATACCTGCCTCAGCCCCATTCAGCCCCAGCCCCATACCCCAATCCCTGCCTCAGCCCCATTCAGCCCCAGCCCCATACCCCAATCCCTGCCTCAGCCCCATTCAGCCCCAGCCCCATACCCCAATCCCTGCCTCAGCCCCAGCCCCCCCAATCCCTGCCTCAGTCCCATTCAGCCTCTAGCCCCATACCCTTTACACTAGCTTCAGCCCCATTCAGCCCCATACCCTAGCTTCACTCCCATTCAGTCCCATACTCCATGCACTAGCTTCAGAACCATTCAGCTCCAGCCCCATACACTAGCTTCAGACCCATTCAGTCCCATTCAGCCCCAGCCCCCAATCCATTCAGCCTCATTCAGGCCCATATCCCTAAAACTAGCTTCATCCCAAATTAATCCCCATTCAGCCCCAGCCCCATACCCCAATCCCTGCCTCAGGCCCATTCAGACCCATTCAGCCCCAGCCCCATACCCCAATCCCTGCCTCAGGCCCATTCAGCCCCAGCCCCATACCCCAATCCCTGCCTCAGACCCATTCAGACCCATTCAGCCCCATACCCCATACACTAGCTTCAGTCCCATTCAGCCCCATACCCCATACACTAGCTTCAGCCCCATTCAGCCCCATACCCCATACACTAGCTTCAGACCCATTCAGCCCCATACCCCATACACTAGCTTCAGCCCCATTCAGCCCCATACCCCATACACTAGCTTCAGCCCCATTCAGCCCCATACCCCATACACTAGCTTCAGACCCATTCAGCCCCATACCCCATACACTAGCTTCAGACCCATTCAGCCCCATACCCCATACACTAGCTTCATTCCCATTCAGCCCCATACCCCATACACTAGCTTCAGCCCATCCGCTTGTTCGATAACCCCAGCCCCAGGCTCCCAGCCCCAGCCTCCCTGTCTGGGCGCCCCAGCCCTCCAGCACTCCTCACACTGTTTTAAGTGTTTAACCCCGGTCCAGGCACATCAAAGGAGGGGCAGCTTTGGCTGGAAGACTGGGTCTTAGATGTCCCTATCTGTCTTAATGATTTCTAGTTTCATTTACATTTTAGTCATTTAGCAGACGCTCTTATCCAGAGCGACTTACAGTTAGTGAGTGCATACATTTTTCATACTGGCCCCCCGTGAGAAACGAACCCACAACCCTGGCGTTGCAAGCACCATGCTCTACCAACTGAGCTACAAGGGACCACATGCCTTGAAGGAGCACGGCCCCCACTCTCCTCTCCTCCTCCTCCTCCTGCTCCTCCTCCTCCTCCTTATCTACCTCCTCCTCCTCCTCCTCCTCCTTATCTACCTCCTCCTCCTCCTCCTCCTCATCCTCCTCTTCCTCATCCTCCTCCTCCTTATCTACCTCCTCCTCCTCATCCCCCTCCTCCTCCTTATCTACCTCCTCCTCCTCCTCCTCCTCCTCCTCCTCCTCTTCCTCTTCCTCTTCCTCCTCCTCCTCCTCCTTATCTACCTCCTCCTCCTCCACTTCCTCCTCCTCTTCCTCCTTATCTACCTCCTCCTCCTCCTCCTCCTCCTTATCAACCTCCTCCTCCTCCTCCTCCTTATCCACCTCCTCTTCCTCCTCCTTATCTACCTCCTCCTCCTTATCTACCTCCTCCTCCTCTTCCTCCTCATCTACCTCCTCCTCCTTATCTACCTCCTCCTCCTCTTCCTCCTCCTCCTCCTCCTTATCTACTTCCTCCTCCTCCTCCTCCTCCTCCTTATCCACCTCCTCTTCCTCCTCCTTATCTACCTCCTCCTCCTTATCTACCTCCTCCTCCTTATCTACCTCCTCCTCCTCTTTCTCCTCCTCCTCCTCCTGGAAGGATCTAGTGCTTCTTTATAGTGGCTTCATCCGGGTCTTTCTGCATCTTTGGTCTAATTAATTCCAACACATGCTGATCCTCAGTGATCTATTGAATATATTCAGATGGAAACGGTTGCTGATAGAGACCTGAGAAGGAAACGGTTGCGTTGCTGATAGAGACCTGAGAAGGAAACGGTTGTGCCCCTACCCTCCTAGCAGTTCCCCAGCCTCTACCTCCTCCTCCTCATCCTCCTCCTCATCTACCTCCTCCTCCTCATCTACCTTGTCCTCCTCCTCCTCCTCTTCCTCCAGCCAGCCCGCCTGCCCTTACAGCTGGTTTAGTTTTAGCCCATCCATATCAACTGGGAAAGGGCCAGTGTGTGTGATGTTGGTTTAGTTTTAGCCCATCCATATCAACTGGGAAAGGGCCAGTGTGTGTGATGTTGGTTTAGTTTTAGCCCATCCATATCAACTGGGAAAGGGCCAGTGTGTGTGATGTTGGTTTAGTTTTAGCCCATCCATATCAACTGGGAAAGGGCCAGTGTGTGTGATGTTGGTTTAGTTTTAGCCCATCCATATCAACTGGGAAAGGGCCAGTGTGTGTGATGTTGGTTTAGTTTTAGCCCATCCATATCAACTGGGAAAGGGCCAGTGTGTATGTGTTGGTTTAGTTTTAGCCCATCCATATCAACTGGGAAAGGGCCAGTGTGTGTGTTGTTGGTTTAGTTTTAGCCCATCCATATCAACTGGGAAAGGGCCAGTGTGTGTGTTGTTGGTTTAGTTTTAGCCCATCCATATCAACTGGGAAAGGGCCAGTGTGTGTGTTGTCCCCTACAGGGGATAGCATGTAGATGAGTTCTTCTTAAAGGAGGCTTTAGGGTTTAGGGAACAGAAGGAAAGGGTTTAGGGAACAGAAGGAAATGGTTTAGGGAACAGAAGGAAAGGGTTTAGGGAACAGAAGGAAAGTGTTTAGGGAACAGAAGGAAAGGGTTTAGAGAGGAGAAGGAAAGGGTTTAGGGAACAGAAGGAAAGGGTTTAGAGAGCAGAAGGAAAGGGTTTAGGGAACAGAAGGAAAGGGTTTAGGGAACAGAAAGAAAGGGTTTAGGGAACAGAAGGAAAGGGTTTAGGGAACAGAAGGAAAGGGTTTAGGGAACAGAATGAAAGGGTTTAGGGAACAGAAGGAAAGGGTTTAGGGAACAGAAGGAAAGGGTTTAGGGAACAGAAGGAAAGGGTTTAGGGAACAGAAGGAAAGGGTTTAGAGAGCAGAAGGAAAGGGTTTAGAGAGGAGAAGGAAAGGGTTTAGGGAACAGAAGGAAAGGGTTTAGGGAACAGAAAGAAAGGGTTTAGGGAACAGAAGGAAAGGGTTTAGGGAACAGAAGGAAAGGGTTTAGGGAACAGAATGAAAGGGTTTAGGGAACAGAAGGAAAGGGTTTAGGGAACAGAAGGAAAGGGTTTAGGGAACAGAAGGAAAGGGTTTAGGGAACAGAAGGAAAGGGTTTAGGGAACAGAAGGAAAGGGTTTAGGGAGCAGTATTCTGGATGGACAGAGAGTCCATTTGATGCTCCTGTATCAGGAAGAAGATTAACACAGCCTGATGGACCTGCTTTAAACCTGGGATGTGTCTCAAATGGCACCCTATTCCCTATATAGTTCACTACTTTTGACCAGAGGGACACGGAGCTGCTCTCTGTCTGCAGTGAGCCCTTGTAGTGTTCAGTTTCAACTCCTCTTCCATGTTTGTTCTCTATTTATTTTTCTAAGGTGTGATTGGAGCCCAGGTATTTTTCTAAGTTCCCCAGGCCCAGCCCCAGCCCCTACCCTCCTAGCAGTTCCCCAGCCCCAGCCCCTACCCTCCTAGCAGTTCCCCAGCCCCAGCCCCTACCCTCCTAGCAGTTCCCCAGCCCCAGCCCCTACCCTCCTAGCAGTTCCCCAGCCCCTACCCTCCTAGCAGTTCCCCAGCCCCAGCCCCTACCCTTCTAGCAGTTCCCCAGCCCCTACCCTCCTAGCAGTTCCCCAGCCCCAGCCCCTACCCTCCTAGCAGTTCCCCAGCCCCAGACCCTACCCTCCTAGCAGTTCCCCAGCCCCAGCCCCTACCCTCCTAGCAGTTCCCCAGCCCCTACCCTCCTAGCAGTTCCCCAGCCCCTACCCTCCTAGCAGTTCCCCAGCCCCTACCCTCCTAGCCTGGGAATAGTCCCAGTAAGTCTCATTGTGTGGCCTTGTAGCTGGGCCATTGAAATGCTGTTTGCATCCCAATTTGCACCCTATTCACTATATAGTAGCAAGGGCCTATAGGGTAGTAGTGCACTTTATAGGGAATAGGGTGCCATTTGGGACTGGTACGCTGTGTTTCTGCCTGGCCTTCCTACCGACCGGAGGGCTTTTAATCTATTAATGGCTGATCCTTAAACACTAATCAATGTGGCCTTTAATATTTCCATTAAAGCTGAGAGGAAAGGAATAAATAAATAATGTTGGCTGAGTGGCTGCAGGTCGGCAGGTCGCTTCTCAAACACCCTCTCCTCTCCTCTCCTATCCTCTCTTCTTCTCCTTTCCTCTCCTCTCCTTTCCTCTCCTCTCCTCTCCTCTCCTCTCCTCTCTCCTCTACTCTCCTCTCCTCCGCATTCAGTGCAACTGACTAGGTATCCCCTTTCTAATCTCCTCTCCTCTCCACTCCTGTCCTCTCCTCTCTCTAGGGCATGCTTGACTTCTCCAGTTAGTTAGCGCACCAACCAAACTGACGCTATTTGCTTTATTTAGCCTACAGAGTGTGCAGTGTTTTATTAGCGATGCCTCTTTTGATAGCGTTCAGCACACTTCATTTTAAGTGAAAGAGAAGTTCCTGGGCTGAAGGTCGGAGCAGGCAGGCTCTCTCTGAAGCTCAGGCTAATTCCATTAGCATCTTGTATTCACTCTAACCAGAGCTGACTATTCTACAGGGGAAGGTACCAGAGTTGACAGGTAGCTTAGTGGTTAAGAGTGTTGTGCCAGTAACTGAAAGGTTGCTGGTTCTAATCCCTGAGCTGACTAGGTGAAAAATCTGCCGATGTGCCCTTGAGCATTCTGGAAGCTTGCTTCAGGGCTCTGATATTTTCTGTATATCAGGGAGCAAATTTCTTTTTTGTATTTATTTGGGGTGCGACTGCATCTAGGGTATTACACAAGGTTAAATTTAGATCCTCAGTTAGGTGGTTAACAGATTTTTGTAATCCGATGTCCTTGGGTAGGTGGAGGGAGTCTGGAAGGGCCTCTAGGAATCTTTGGGTTGTCTGAGAATTTATAGCACGGCTTTTGATGATCCTTGGTGTTCTTAGCGGCCGGGGACATTAATGCAGGGAAACTTAAATCTGTTTTACCTAGTTTCTACCAGCATGTTAAATGTGCAACTAGAGGAAAACAAACTCTAGACCACCTTTACTCCACACACATAAATGCGTACAAAGCTCTCCCTCGCCCTCCATTTGGCAAATCTGACCATAATTATATCCTCCTGATTCCTACTTATAAGCAAAAACTAAAGCAGAAAGTACCAGTGACTCGCTCAATATGGAAGTGGTCAGAAGACGCAGATGCTAAGCTACAGGACTGCTTTGCTAGCACAGACTGGAATATGTTCCAGGATTCTTCCGATAGCATTGAGGAGTACACCACATAAGTCACTGGCTTCATCAATATGTGCATCAATGACGTCATCCCCACATTGAGCGTATGTTCATACCCCAACCAGAAGCCATGGATTACAGGCAACATCCACACTGAGCTAAAGGGTAGAGCTGCCGCTATCAAGGAGCGGGACTCTAACCCGGATACTTATAAGAAATCCCGCTATGCCCTCAGACGAACCATCAAACAGGCAAAGCGTCAATACAGGACTAAGATTGAATCGTCCTACACCGGCTCCGACGCTCGTCGGATGTGGCAGGGCTTCCAAACTATTACAGACTACAAAGGGAAGCACAGCCGTGAGCTGCCCAGTGACACGAGCCTACCAGACGAGGTAAATTACTTCTATGCTCGCTTCGAGGCAAGCAACACTGAAGCATGCATGAGAGCATCAGCTGTTCCGGACGACTGTGTGATCACGCTCTCTGTAGCCGATGTGAGTTAGACTTTTAAGCAGGTTTGCAACATTTGCCCTGCCTGGGGTAGAGTACCTCATGATAAGCTGTAGACCACACTATTTACCAAGAGAGTTTTCATCTATATTTTTTATAGCTGTCTATTTACCACCACAAACCGATGCTGGCACTAAGACAGCCGATGTGAGTAAGACGTTTAAACAGCTTAACATTCACAAGGCCGCAGGGCCAGACAGATTACCAGGGCGTGCACTCCGAGCATGCGCTGACCAACTGGCAAGTGTCTTCACTTACATTTTCAAACTGTCCTTGACTGAGTCTGTAATACCAACATGCTTCAAGCAGACCATCATAGTCCCTGTGCCCAAGAACATTAAGGTAACCTGCCTAAATGACTACAGACCCGTAGCACTCATGTCTGTAGCCATGAAGTGCTTTGAAAGGCTGGTCATGGCTCACATCAACACCCTTATACAAGAAAACATAGACCAACTCCAATGTGAGACACCTATGTGAGAATGCTGTTCATTGACTACAGCTCAGCATTCAACATCATAGTGCCCTCAATGCTCATCACTAATCTAAGGATCCTGGGACTAAACACCTCCCTCTGCAACTGGATCCTGGACTTCCTGACGGGCCGCCCCCAGGTGGTAAGGGTAGGTAACAACACATCTGCCACGCTGATCCTCAACACAGGGGCCCCTCAGGAGTGCGTGCTTTGATTTGATTTAATTTAATTTGCTCAGTCCCCTCCTGTACTCCATGTTCACACATGACTGCATGGCCAGGCATGACTCCAACACCATCATTAAGTTTGCTGACGATACAACAGTTTGTAGGCCTGATCACCGACAACGACGAGACAGCCTATAGGGAGGAGGTCAGAGACCTGGCCGTGTGGTGCCAGGACAACAACCTCTCCCTCAACGTGATCAAGACAAAGGAGATGATTGTGGACTACAGGAAAAAGAAGAGGACTGAGCACACCCCCATTCTCATCGACGGGGCTGTAGTGGAACAGGTTAAGAGCTTCATGTTCCTTGGTGTCCACATCACCAACAAACTATCATGGTCCAAACACACCAAGACAGTTGTGAAGAGGGCACGACAAAGCCTAGTCCCCCTCAGGAGACTGAAAAGATTTGGCATGGGTCCTCAGATCCTCAAAAAGTTCTACAGCTGCACCATCGAGAGTATCCTGACTGGTTGCATCACTGCCAGGTATGGCAACTGCTCGGCCTCCGATCGCAAGGCACTACAGAGGGTAGTGCGTATGGCCCAGTACATCACTGGGGCCAAGCTTCCTGCCATCCAGGACCTCTATACCAGGCGGTGTCAGAGGAAGGCCCTCAAAATTGTCAAAGACTCCAGCCACCCTAGTCATAGACTGTTCTCGCTGCTACCGCACCACAAACGGTACCGGAGTGCCAAGTCTAGGTCCAAAAGGCTTCGAAACAGCTTCTACCCCAAGCCATAAGACTCCTGAACAGCTAATCAAATGGCTACCCGGACTATTTGCATTGACCCTTCCCCCCTCCTCTTTTACGCTGCTGCTACTCTGTTTATTATTTATGCATAGTCACTTTACCCCTACCTACATGTACATATTACCTCAATTACCTCAACTAACCGGTGCCCCCGCACATTGACATATTTTTTACTTATCTATTTTTTACTTAACACTTATTTTTCTTAAAACTGCATTGTTGGTTAACGGCTTGTAAATAAGCATTTCACTGTAAGGTCTACACCTGTTGTATTCGGCGCATGTGACAAATACAATTTGATTTGCAAACATAATAAGATGGTGGTGATCCAGGATTCAGAGGTCGAGATGTTCAAACGTTCATATATGACCAGCAGGGTCAAATAATAATCAGTCTTTGTAGAGGGTGCAACAGGTCAGTACCTCAGGAGTAAATGTCAGTTGGCTTTTCATAGCCGAGCATTCAGAGGACGAGACAGCAGGTGCGGTAGAGAGAGAGAGAGTCGAAAACAGCAGGTGCGGGACAAGGTACCACGTCCGGTGAACAGGTCAGGGTTCCATAGCCACAGGCAGAAGAGTGGAAACTGGAGCAGCAGCACAACCAGGTGGACTGGGGACAGCCAGGAGTCATCAGGCCAGGTAGTCCTGAGGCATGGTCATAGGGCTCAGGTCCTCCGGGAGGGGAGGGAGAGAGGGAGAATACTTAAATTCACCAAGGACACCAGATAAGACAGGAGAATTACACCAGATAAACAGACCAATCAGGCAGGATATAACCCCACCCACTTTGCCAAAGCACAGCCCCCACACCACTAAAGGGATATCAACAGACCACCAACTTAATACCCTGAGACAAGGCTGAGTATAGCTCACGAAGATGTCCTCCACCACACAAGCCCGAGGGGGCGCAAAACCGGACAGGAAGATCACGTCTTTGACTCAACCCACTCAAGTGACACACCCCTCCTAGGGACAACATGGAAGAGCACTAGTAAGCCAGTGACTCAGCCCCCGTAATAGGGTCAGAGGTATAGAATCCCAGTGGAGAGAGGGGAGCCGGCCAGGCAGAACCAGCAAGGGCGGTTCGTCACTCCAGTGCCTTGTCGTTCATTTTCGCACCCCTGGGCCAGACTACACTTAATCATAGGACCTACTGAAGAGATGAGTCTTCAGTAAAGACTTAGAGGTCAAGACCGAGTCTGAGTGTCTCACATGGATAGGCAGACCATTCCATAAAAATTTAGCTCTATAGAAGAAAGCCTCCAGCTGTTTGCTTAGAAATTCTAGGGACAATAAGGAGGCCTACGTCTTGTGACCGTAGCGTACGTGTAGGTATGTATGGCAGGACCAAATCGGAGAGATGGGAAGGCAAGCCCATATAATGCTTTTTAGGTGTGGCTAGTGTAGAGAGGCTAGTGTAGAGAGGCTAGTGTAGAGAGGCTAGCACTGGAATAATATGATACATCTTTTTGGTTCTAGTGTGTAATTAGTGCTTTATCCGGGTAGCCGGAGAGTAGAGCATTGCAGTAGACTAATATAGAAGTGACAAAAGCACGGATTAGCTTTTCTGCATAATTTCTTGATAATTTTTTGTAGATTTTTGCAATGTTATGAAGATAAAAAAAAAGAAAAAAAAAAGAAAGCTGTCCTTGAAATATTCTTGATATGTTCGTCAAAAGAAAGATCAGGGTCCAGAGTAACGCCGACGTCCTTCACAGTTGTATCTGAGACGGTACAACCATTAAGATTAATTATCAGATCCAACGGCAGATCTCTTTGTTTCTTGGGACCTAGAACTAGCATCTATGTTTTGTCCGAGTTTAAAAGTAAAACATTTGCTGCCATCCACTTCCTTATGTCTGAAACACAGGCTTCCAGGGCAATTTTGGGGCTTCACCATGTTTCATCGAAATGTACAGCTGTGTGTCGTCCGCATAGCAGTGAAAGTTGACATTGTGTTTCCGAATGACATCACCAAGAGGTAGAATACAGTTGTACTCGGAAGTTCACATACACTTAGGCTGGAATCATTAAAACCTGTTTTTCAACCACTCCACACATTTCTTGTTAACAAACTATAGTTTTGGCAAGTCGGTTAGGACATCTACTTTGTGCATGACACAAGTAATTTTTCTAACAATTGTTTACAGACAGATTATTTCACTTATAATTCACTGTATCACAATTTCAGTGGGTCAGAATTTTAAATACACTAAGTTGACTGTGCCTTTAAACAGCTTGTAAAATTCCATAAAATAATGTCATGGCTTTAGAAGCTTCTGAAAGGCTAACTGACATCATTTGAGTCAATTAGAGGTGTACCTGTGGATGTATTGCAAGGCCTACCTTCAAACTCAGTGCCTCTTTGCTTGACAAAATAGGAAAATCAAAAGAAATCAGCCAAGACCTCAGAAAAAAAATGGTAGATCTCCAAAAGTCTGGATCATCCTTGGGAGCAATTTCCAAATGCCTGAAGGTACCACTTTCATCTGTATAAACAATAGTACGCAAGTATAAACACCATGGGACCACGCAGCCGTCATACTGCTCAGGAAGGAGACGGGTTCTGTCTCCTAGAGATGAACGTACTTTGGTGTGAAAAGTGCAAATAAATCCCAGAACAACAGCAAAGGACCTTGTGAAGATGCTGGAGGAAACAGGTACAAAAGTATCTATATCCACAGTAAAACACATCCTATATCGACATAACCTGAAAGGCCGCTCAGCCAGGAAGAAGCCACTGCTCCAAAACCGCCTTAAAAAAGCCAGACTACGGTTTGCAACTGCACATGGGGACAAAGATCATACTTTTTGGAGAAATGTGCTCTGGTCTGATGAAACAAAAATAGAACTGTTTGGCCATAATGATCATCGTTATGTTTGGAGGAAAAAGGGGGTTGCTTGCAAGCCGAAGAACACCCTCCCAACTGTGAAGCACGGGGGTGGCAGCATCATGCTGTGGGGGTGCTTTGCTGCAGGAGGAACTGGTGAAATTCACAAAATAGATGGCATCATGACGAAGGAAAATTATGTGGATATATTGAAGCAACATCTCAAGACATCAGTCAGGAAGTTAAAGCTTGGTCGCAAACAGGTCTTCCAAATGGACAATGACCCCAAGCATACTTCCAAAGTTGTGCCAAAATGGCTTAAGGACAACAAAGGCAATGTATTGGAGTGGCCATCACAAAGCCCTGACCTCAATCCTATAGAAAATGTGTGGACAGAACTGAAAAAGCGTGTGCGAGCAAGGAGGCCTACAAACCTGACTCAGTTACCTACACAGGAGGAATGGGCCAAAATTCACCCAATTTATTGTGGGAAGCTTGTGGAAGGCTACCCAAAACGTTTGACCCAGGTTAAACAATTTAACGGCAATGCTACCAAATACTAATTGAGTGTATGTAAACTTCTGACCCACTGGGAATGTGATGAAAGAAATAAAAGCTGAAATAATTCATTCTCTCTACTATTATTCTGACATTTCACGTTCTTAAAATAAAGTGGTGATCCTAACTGACCTAAAACAGGGAATTTTTACTAGGATTAAATGTCAGGAATTGTGAAAAACTGAGTTTAAATGTATTTGGCTAAGGTGTATGTAAACTTCCGACTTCAACTTAATATAGTGAAAACAATGGTGGTCTTGAAACGGAACCTTGACGAACGCCGAAACGTACAATTGATTTGTCAGATGACAAACCTTCCACTGAGACAAAAACTGATATCTTTCCGACAGATACGTTCTAAACCAGGCAAGAACTTGTCCGTGTAGACCAATTAGGATTTCTAATCTCTCCAAAAGAATGTGGTGATCGATTGTGTCAAAAGCAGCACTAAGGTCTAGGAGCACGAGGATAGATGCAGAGCCTTGGTCTGACGCCATTAAAAGGTAATTTACCACCTTCACGAGTGCAGTCTCAGTGATATGATGGGGTCTAAAACCAGACTGAAGCATTTTGTATACATTATTTGTCTTTATGAAGGCAGTGAGTTGCCACTCAACAGCTTTTTCTAACATTTTTGAGAGGAATGGGAGGGTCGATACGGGCCGATAGTTTTTCACATTTTCCGGGTCAAGGTTTGGCTTTTTCAAGAGAGGCTTTATTGCTGCCACTTTTAGTCAGTTTGGTACACATCCGGTGGATAGGGAGACATTTATTATGTTCAACATAGGAGGGCCAAGCACAGGAAGTAGTTCTTTCAGTAGTTTAGTTGGAATAGGGTCCAGTATGCAGCTGGAAGGTTTAGAGGCCATTACTATTTTCATGAATGTGTCAAGAGATACAGGATTAAAAAACTTGAGTCTCCATTGATCCTAGGTCTTGGTAGTTCTGTGCAGACTCAGGACAACTGAGCTTTGGAGAAATATGCAGATTCAAAGAGGAGTCCGTAATTTGCTTTCTAATGATAATCATCTTTTCATCAAAAAAGTTTGTATCACTGCTGAAGTGAAAGCTATCCTCTCTTGTTGAATGCTGCTTTTTAGTTAGCTTTGCAACAGCATTAAATAGAAATGTTGGATTGTTCTTATTCTCCTCAATTAGGTTGGAAAAATAGGATGATCAAGCAGCAGTGAGGGCTCTTCGATATTGCATGGTACTGTCTTTCCAAGTTAGACGGAAGTCTTCCAGTTTGGTGGAGCGCCATTTCCGTTCCAATTTTCTGGAAGCTTGCTTCAGGGCTCGGTTATTTTCTGGATACCAGGGAGCAAATTTCTTGTGACAAATGTTTTTGGTTTTTAGGGGTGCGACTGCATCTAGGGTATTACGCAAGGTTAAATTTAGATCCTCAGTTAGGTAGTTAACCGGTTTTTGTACTCCGACGTCCTTGGGTAGGTGGAGAGAGTCTGGAAGGGCATCTAGGAATCTTTGTCCGAGAATTTATAGCACGGCTTTTGATGATCCTTGGTTGGGGTCTGAGCAGATTATTTGTTGCGATTGCAAACGTAATAAGATGGTGGTCCGATAGTCCAGGATTATGAGGAAAAACATTTAGATCCACAATATTTATTCCACGGGACAGAACTAGATCCAGGGTATGACTGTGGCAATGAGTAGGTCACATTTAACATGCTGGTAGAAATTAGGTAGAACAGATTTAAGTTTCCCTGCATTAAATTCCCCGGCCACTAGGAGCGCCGTCTCTGGATGAGCGTTTTCCTGTTGACTTATGGCCTTATACAGCTCATTCAGTGCAATCTTAATGCCAACATTGGTTTGTGGTGGTAAATAGACAGCTATGAAAAATATAGATGAAAACTCTCTTGGTAAATAGTGTGGTCTACAGCTTATCATAAGATACTCTACCTCAGGCAAGCAAAATCTCGAGACTTCCTTAGTATTTGATTTTGTGCACCAGCTGTTGTTTACAAATATACACAGACCGCCACCCCTTGTCTTACCGGAGTCAGCCGTTCTATCCTGCCGATGTAGCGTATAGCCCGCTAGCTGTATGTTGTACATGTTTTCGTTCAGCCACGACTCGGTGAAACATAAGATATTACAGTTTTGATTGTCCTGTTGGTAGGATAACCGTAATCTTAGGTCATCCAATTTATTTTCCAATGATTGAAGATTGGCTAATAGGATTGATGGGAGCGGCAGTTTACTCGCTCTCCGTCGGATCCTTACAAGGCACCCCGACCTACGTCCACGATATCTCCGTCTCTTTCCTCATGCGAATGACGGGGATTTGGGCCTTGTCGGGTGTCTGTAGGATATCCTTTGCAGCCGCCTCGTTGAAGAAAAATTATTCATCCAATACGAGGTGAGTAATCGCTGTCCTGATATCCAGAAGCTGTTTTTGGTTATAAGAGACGATGACAGAAACATTATGTACAAAATAAATTACAAATAACGCGGAAAAACACACATAATAGTACAATTGGTTAGAGGGCTGTAAAACGGCAGCCATCTTCTCCGGCGCCATTCTTATACACCGGAGACATGTTGGACAAAACCCACTGAGTCGATGATGGCTCCGAAAGCCTTTTGGAGTGGGTCTGTGGACTTTTCCATGTGAATATTAAAGTCACCAAACATTAGAATATTATCTGCCATGACTACAAGGTCCGATAGGAATTCAGGGAACTCAGTGAGGAACTCTGTATACGGCCCAGGAGGCCTGTAAACAGTAGCTATAAAAAGTGATTGAGTAGGCTGCATAGATTTCATGACTAGAAGCTCAAAAGACGAAAACTCAGTCATTTGTTTTTTGGAAATTGAAATTTGCTGTCATAAATGTTAGCAACACCTCCACCTTTGAGGGATGCACGGTGGATATTGTCTGAAGCTATGTTACACTTGTTGACCTTTGACTGTTTCATCCTAACATTGTAGGTGCAGACGTGAATAACAATATTCCTATATCATCTACACTCACCAGTTTTAGCCTTAGCCAGCACCATCTTCAGATTAGCCTTTACGTCGGTAGCCCTGCCCCCTGGTAAAACAGTGTATGATAGCTGGATCATTATTTTTAAGTTTAATATTGTGGGTAATGGAGTCGCCAATGTCTAATGGAGGCTTTGGTGGCTCAGACCCCGTAACGGCTGGAGGAGAGATCTGAGACGGCTCGGCCTCTGACTCCGGCTCCTTGCTTAATGGGGAGAACCGGTTGTCAAATTAAATATTTGATGCTGTTATAAGGTTTGATGATGCTTTATCCTTCCTCAGATTTAGAGTACAGTTGGATACTGACAAACATTTGAAGTCAGAAGTTTAAATACACCTTAGCCAAATACATTTAAACTCAGTTTTTCACAATTTCTGACATTTAATCCTAGTAAAAATTCCCTTTCTTAGGTCAGTTAGGATCACCACTTTATTTTAAGAATGTGAAATGTCAGAATAATAGTAGAGAGAATGATTTATTTCAGCTTTTATTTATTTCATCACATTCCCAGTGGGTCAGAAGTTTACATACACTCAATTAGTATTTGGTAGCATTGCCTTTAAATTGTTTAACTTGGGTCAAACCTTTCGGGTAGCCTCCCACAAGCTTCCCACAATAAGTTGGGTGAATTTTGGCCCATTCCTCCTGACAGAGCTGGTGTAACTGAGTCAGGTGTGTAGGCCTCCTTGCTCGCACATGCTTTTTCAGTTCTGCCCACAAATATTCTATAGGATTGAGGTCAGGGCTTTGTGATGGCCACTCCAAAACCTTGACTTTGTTGTCCTTAAGCCATTTTGGCACAACTTTGGAAGTATGCTTGGGGTCATTGTCCATTTGGAAGACCCATTTGTGACCAAGCTTTAACTTCCTGACTGATGTCTTGAGATGTTGCTTCAATATATCCACATCATTTTCCTTCCTCATGATGCCATCAATTTTGTGAAGTGCACCAGTCCCTCCTGCAGCAAAGCACCCCCACAGCATGATGCTGCCACCCCCGTGCTTCACGGTTGGGATGGTGTTCTTCGGCTTGCAAGCAGCCCCCTTTTTCCTCCAAACATAACGATGGTCATTCTGGCCAAACAGTTCTGTTTTTGTTTAATCAGACCAGAGAACATTTTTCCAAAAGTACGATCTTTGTCCCCATGTGCAGTTGCAAACCGTAGTCTGGCGTTTTAATGGTGGTTTTGGAGCAGTGGCTTCTTCCTTGCTGAGCGGCATTTCAGGTTATGTCGATATAGGACTCGTTTTACTGTGGATATAGATACTTTTGTACCTGTTTCCTCCAGCATCTTCACAAGGTCCTTTGCTGTTGTTCTGGGATTGATTTGCACTTTTCGCACCAAAGTACGTTCATCTCTAGGAGACAGAACGCGTCTCCTTCCTGAGCGGTATGACGGCTGCGTAGTCCAATGGTGTTTATACTTGCGTACTATTGATTGTACAGATGAACGTGGTACCTTCAGGCGTTTGGAAATTGCTCTCAAGTATGAACCAGACTTATTTTTTCTGAGGTCTTGGCTGATTTCTTTTGATTTTCCCATGATGTCAAGCAAAGAGGCACTGAGTTTGAAGGTAGGCCTTAAAATACATCCACAGGTACACCTCCAATTGACTCAAATGATGTCAATTAGCCTATCAGAAGCTTCTAAAGCCATGACATCATTTCTGGAATTTTCAAAGCTGTTTAAAGGCACAGTTAAATTAGTGCATGTAAACTTCTGACCCACTAGAATTGTGATACTGTGAATTATAAGTGAAATAATCTGTCTGTAAACAATTGTTGGAAAAATTACTTGTGTCATGCACAAAGTAGATGTCCTAACCGACTTGCCAAAACTATAGTTTGTTAACAAGAAATTTGTGAAGTGGTTGAAAAACGAGTTTTAATGACTCCAACCTAAGTGTATCTAAACTTCAGACTTCAACTGTATGTATTCTACATGTATCTTTTATAACTACATAAGATGTTATTTGAAGCATATTTAGATATTGTAAAAGTTTGATCTTAAAAACAGAGCAGAGAAGTTTATGACTTTGAAGGTCTAAAGAGAAATGAGGAGCAGAGAAAGAGTGAAAAGAGAGAAAGAGAACAATCGCTCCTTCCCT
Source organism: Coregonus lavaretus (assembly GCF_964263955.1). Lineage (NCBI taxonomy): Eukaryota > Metazoa > Chordata > Actinopteri > Salmoniformes > Salmonidae > Coregonus > Coregonus lavaretus. Next base: position 316,601 of record NW_028166698.1, read on the forward strand.
GTGAGGCATGGTCGCTCCTTCCCTGTGAGGCATGGTCGCTCCTTCCCTGTGAGGCATGGTCGCTCCTTCCCTGTGAGGCATGGTCGCTCCTTCCCTGTGAGGCATGGTCGCTCCTTCCCTGTGAGGCATGGTCGCTCCTTCCCTGTGAGGCATGGTCGCTCCTTCCCTGTGAGGCATGGTCGCTCCTTCCCTGTGAGGCATGGTCGCTCCTTCCCTGTGAGGCATGGTCGCTCCTTCCCTGTGAGGCATGGTCGCTCCTTCCCTGTGAGGCATGGTCGCTCCTTCCCTGAGAGGCATGGACGCTCCTTCCCTGTAAGGCATGGTCGCTCCTTCCCTGTGAGGCATGGTTGAACGTTTCTGTCGGCTGAATGAGCGACACCGGTTGAGCATGCCAACAGCATTTATTCTAGAAGCCTTGAGAAAATTGTCCAGCTGCGGGGTCTGTGCGGGTGGGATTTATACTACTATCTGTACTTACTGGGGGACCAGACGCTGTTTCATCCTTTCCTACACTTCATTTGCCCTTGCCTAACAATTGTGTCTGAATCTGGGCTTGCAACTCAACTATCCTCACCATAAGGTGATAGTTCTCCTGTATATTATGAGTACAGCGACTGCAATGAGAAGGCATAATGTTACTTACGTTTTTGAGCTGGTGGATGTCCTGCAGATCTGTGTCCAGAGGAATCATCCGGGGTGAAAAGGTTGAATTAAAAAGGTTGTGTGAGGACAAAAGTAAGACCTTGGTAAACTTGTTAAATACAGAGTTTGATTAAATAGTTATTAAGAGTAAAAAGCGAAAAAGTTTGGCAGGTAGCCGAGAAGCAACAAAAAGTACAGCAGCACGGAGACAACGCAGAAGAGCGTTGCGTCACCAGTCACGTGATCAGCAAGTAGGAAGAGAGGGGAAGGTACCAGAGTTGACTATTCTACAGGGGAAGGTACCAGAGTTGACTATTCTACAGGGGAAGGTACCAGAGTTGACTATTCTACAGGGGAAGGTACCAGAGTTGACTATTCTACAGGGGAAGGTACCAGAGTTGACTATTCTACAGGGGAAGGTACCAGAGTTGACTATTCTACAGGGGAAGGTACCAGAGTTGACTATTCTACAGGGGTAGGTACCAGAGTTGACTATTCTACAGGGGAAGGTACCTTCCTTCCCCTTTTCAGACTGACGAGCCACTGATAAATAATAAGCTGGCAATGTTCTATTGAAACAGGATGCAGTCAGCCATCCTTAGCTTCCACATATATAGGGAACAGGATGCAGTCAGCCATCCTTAGCTTCCACATATATAGGGAACAGGGTGCCGCTTGCTGCTGGGCGTTAGTGTTATCAGTGGGACAGCGGATGCAGAGCAGGCTGGTTAGTGACAGAACAGGACACAGTGTGTTATCTCAGACTCTCCAATGACAGACAGCTCCCCTCAGGACCAGTCATTGGAAATCATTGAACCTGTGCTTTTACATGTTCCCTCTTATCTAGTTGGAGTGTTGGCTTATGGTTAAAGCAGAAACAGAATGGCACTAGGCCCAGGGGCCTCAGTCCCATTTAAAGAGTCAAACATAAGAGGGAGGGGAAGAGAGGGGTAGAGAGGGGTGGAGAGAGAGAGAGAGAGAGAGAGAGAGAGAGAGAGAGAGAGGTGGAAGAGAGAGAGGAGCAAGAAACAGGGGGAGAAGAGAGAGAGGAATTTGAGGGATGGGGAGTTGATATATTTTAGAGAGGGGGATTATGTGTCTCTCCTCAGCCCCTGGCAGTAGACTCCTCTCCCTCGGGGACAGTCTGGGGAAAATGTCAATAAGGGTTATGAGAGAACATGAAGGACTCTCCCTGTGGTAACAAAAACCTGTCATCCCTGTGGTAACACAGTCCTGTCATCCATTTTACATTTACGTCATTTAGCTCTTATCCAGAGCGATTTACAGGAGAAATTAGGGTTAAGTGCCTTGCTCAAGGGCACATCAACACATTTTTCACCTAGTCGTCTCGGGATTCGAACTAATGACCGTTCGGTTACTAGCCCAAAGTTCTTAACTGCTAGGCTACCTGTCATCCCCGTGGCAACACAACCCTGTAATCCCCATGGTGACACAACCCTGTCATCCCCGTGGTAACACAACCCTGTAATCCCCATGGTGACACAACCACGTCATCTCTGTGACAAGACATAAATGATATCCTTTCAGAGTCTCTGATCCCCTGTTCCAGACTGATGATGTCAGAGGATGATGTCAGAGGGGTGATTCGGCATTACAACATTCTAACCACTTCGTCTGGTGCCAGCTAGTACCTGCTTTTCTTTGTTAGAATATAGCAGTCCTTAACTGCAAGCTTGGTATCTGGAGGCATGGTATCTGGAGGCTTGGTATCTGGAGGCTTGGTATCTGGAGGCATGGTATCTGGAGGCTTGGTATCTGGAGGCTTGGTATCTGGAGGCATGGTATCTGGAGGCTTGGTATCTGGAGGCATGGTATCTGGAGGCATGGTATCTGGAGGCTTGGTATCTGGAGGCATGGTATCTGGAGGGAGGCTTGGTATCTGGAGGCTTGGTATCTGGAGGCTTGGTATCTGGAGGCATGGTATCTGGAGGCTTTGTATCTGGAGGCATGGTATCTGGAGGGAGGCTTGGTATCTGGAGGCTTGGTATCTGGAGGCTTGGTATCTGGAGGCTTGGTATCTGGAGGCTAATCTATATAAGGTGTCTGTATATCAGACTGTGCTCTATATAAGGTGGCTGTATATAAGGCTGTACTCTATATAAGGTGACTGTACTCTATATAAGGTGACTGTAATCTATATAAGGTGACTGTACACTATATAAGGTGACTGTACTCTATATAAGGTGACTGTAATCTATATAAGGTGACTGTACACTATATAAGGTGACTGTAATCTATATAAGGTGACTGTACACTATATAAGGTGTCTGTATATCAGACTGTGCTCTATATAAGGTGGCTGTATATAAGGCTGTACTCTATATAAGGTGACTGTACTCTATATAAGGTGACTGTAATCTATATAAGGTGACTGTACACTATATAAGGTGACTGTATATCAGACTGTACTATATACAGTGGGGAGAACAAGTATTTGATACACTGCCGATTTTGCAGGTTTTCCTACTTACAAAGCATGTAGAGGTCTGTCATTTTTATCATAGGTACACTTCAACTGTGAGAGACGGAATCTAAAACAAAAATCCAGAAAATCACATTGTATGATTTTTAAGTCATTAATTTGCATTTTATTGCATGACATAAGTATTTGATACATCAGAAAAGCAGAACTTAATATTTGGTACAGAAACCTTTGTTTGCAATTACAGAGATCATACGTTTCCTGTAGGTCTTGACCAGGTTTGCACACACTGCAGCAGGGATTTTGGCCCACTCCTCCATACAGACCTTCTCCAGATCCTTCAGGTTTCGGGGCTGTCTCTGGGCAATACAGACTTTCAGCTCCCTCCAAAGATTTTCTATTTGGTTCAGGTCTGGAGACTGGCTAGGCCACTCCAGGACCTTGAGATGCTTCTTACGGAGCCACCCCTTAGTTGCCCTGGCTGTGTGTTTCAGGTCGTTGTCATGCTGGAAGGCCCAGCCACGACCCATCTTCAATGCTCTTACTGAGGGAAGGAGGTTGTTGGCCAAGATCTCGCGATACATGGCCCCATCCATCCTCCCCTCAATATGGTGCATTCGTCCTGTCCCCTTTGCAGAAAAGCATCCCCAAAGAATGATGTTTCCACCTCCATGCTTCACGGTTGGGATGGTGTTCTTGGGGTTGTACTCATCCTTCTTCTTCCTCCAAACACGGCGAGTGGAGTTTAGACCAAAAAGCTCTATTTTTGTCTCATCAGACCACATGACCTTCTCCTATTCCTCCTCTGGATCATCCAGATGGTCATTGGCAAACTTCAGACGGGCCTGGACATGCACTGGCTTGAGCAGGGGGACCTTGCATGCGCTGCAGGATTTTAATCCATGACGGCGTAGTGTGTTGCTAATGGTTTTCTTTGAGACTATGGTCCCAGCTCTCTTTAGGTCATTGACCAGGTCCTGCCGTGTAGTTCTGAGATGATCCCTCACCTTCCTCATGATCATTGATGCCCCACGAGGTGAGATATTGCATGGAGCCCCAGACCGAGGGTGATTGACCGTCATCTTGAACTTCTTCCATTTTCTAATAATTGCGCCAACAGTTGTTGCCTTCTCACCAAGCTGCTTGCCTATTGTCCTGTACCCATCCCAGCCTTGTGCAGGTCTACAATTTTATCCCTGATGTCCTTACACAGCTCTCTGGTCTTGGCCATTGTGGAGAGGTTGGAGTCTGTTTGATTGAGTGTGTGGACAGGTGTCTTTTATACAGGTAACGAGTTCAAACAGGTGCAGTTAATACAGGTAATGAGTGGAGAACAGGAGGGCTTCTTAAAGAAAAACTAACAGGTCTGTGAGAGCCCGGAATTCTTACTGGTTGGTAGGTGATCAAATACTTATGTCATGCAATAAAATGCAAATTAATTACTTAAAAATCTTACAATGTGATTTTCTGGATTTTTGTTTTAGATTCTGTCTCTCACAGTTGAAGTGTACCTATGATAAAAATTACAGACCTCTATATTCTTTGTAAGTAGGAAAACCTGCAAAATCGGCAGTGTATCAAATACTTGTTATCCCCACTGTATCTATTCTCTAGACTGGTTGTGATATATATACTGGATGTATCTATTCTATAGGCTGGTTGTGATATATATACTGTATTGGATGTATCTATTCTATAGGCTGGTTGTGATATATATACTGTATTGGATGTATCTATTCTATAGGCTGGTTGTGATATATATACTGTATTGGATGTATCTATTCTATAGGCTGGTTGTGATATATATACTGTATTGGATGTATCTATTCTATAGGCTGGTTGTGATATACATACTGTATTGGATGTATCTATTCTATAGACCGGTACTATTTAATGAAGCTGCCAGTTGAGGACCTGTGAGGCGTCTGTTTCTCAAACTAGACACTCTAATGTATTTGTTCTCTTGCTCAGTTGTGCACTGGGGCCTCCCACTCCTCTTTCTATTCTGGTTAGAGCCCATTTGCGCTGTTCTGTGAAGGGAGTAGTACACAGCGTTGTACGAGATCTTCAGTTTCTTGGCAATTTCTCGCATATAATAGCCTTCATTTCTCAGAACAAGAATAGACTGACGAGTTTCAGAAGAAAATTATTTGTTTCTGGCCATTTTGAGCCCTTAGATAGATAGAAGGCCAGTTGTATTGCTTCCTTAATCAGCACAACAATGCCAAGAGTGTGCAAAGCTGTCATCAAGGCAAAGGGTGACTACTTTGAGGAATCTAAAATCTAAAATTTATTTTGATTTGTTTAACACTTTGTTGCTTAGTACATGATTCCATATGTGTTATTTCATAGTTTTGATGTCTTCACAATTATTCTACAATGTAGAAAATAGTAAAAATAAAGGAAAACCCTTGAATGAGTAGATGTGTCCAAACTTTTGACTAGTATCAAATCAAATCAAAATATATTGGCCACATGCGCCGAATACAACAGGTGCAGACGTTACAGTGAAATGCTTACTTACAGCCCTTAACCAACAGTGCATTTATTTTTAATAAAAAAGTAAAATAAAACAACAAAAAGGTGTTAAAAAAGAGCAGAAGTAAAATAAAATAACAGTAGGGAGGCTATATATACAGGGGGGTACCGGTGCAGAGTCAATGTGCGGGGGCACCGGCTAGTTGAGGTAGTTGAGGTAATATGTACATGTGGGTATAGTTAAAGTGACTATGCATAAATAATTAACAGAGTAGCAGCAGCGTAAAAAGATGGGGTGGGGGTGGGGGGGCAGTGCAAATAGTCCGGGTAGCCATGATTAGCTGTTCAGGAGTCTTATGGCTTGGGGGTAGAAGCTGTTGAGAAGTCTTTTGGACCTAGACTTGGCACTCCGGTACCGCTTACCGTGCGGTAGCAGAGAGAACAGTCTATGACTAGGGTGGCTGGAGTCATAGAGGGCCTTCCTCTGACACCACCTGGTATAGAGGTCCTGGATGGCAGGAGGCGGTGATGCAACCAGTCAGGATGCTCTCGATGGTGCAGCTGTAAAAAAAATTGAGGATCTGAGGACCCATGCCAAATCTTTTCAGTCTCCAGACGGGGAATAGGCTTTGTCGTGCCCTCTTCACGACTGTCTTGGTGTGTTTGGACCATCATAGTTTGTTGGTGATGTGAACAAGTGAGCTCCTGAGTGGCGCAGTGGTCTAAGGCACTGCATCGCAGTGCTAACTGTCCCACTAGAGATCCTGGTTCGAATCCAGGCTCTGTCGCAGCCGGCCGCGACCGGGAGACTCATGGGCGGCGCACAATTGGCCCAGCGTCGTCCAGGGTAGGGGAGGGAATGGCCGGCAGGGATGTAGCTCAGTTGATAGAGCATGGCGTTTGCAACGCCAGGGTTGTGGGTTCGATTCCCATGGGGGGCCAGTATAAAAAAAAAAAAAAAAAAACTAAAAAAAAAAAAAAAAAACTGTAAGTCGCTCTGGATAAGAGCGTCTGCTAAATGACAAAAAATGTAAATGTAAATGTAAACAACAAGGAACTTGAAGCTCTCAACCTGTTCCACTACAGCCCCGTCGATGAGAATGGGAGCGTGCTCAGTCCTCTTTTTTTCCTGTAGTTCACAATCATCTCCTTTGTCTTGGTCACGTTGTGGGAGAGGTTGTTATCCTGGCACCACATGGCCAGGTCTTTGACCTCCTCCCTATAGGCTGTCTCATCGTTGTCGATGATCAGGCCTACCACTGTTGTGTCGTCGGCAAACTTAATGAGGGTGTTGGAGTCGTGCCTGGCCATGCAGTCATGGGTGAACAGGGAGTACAGGAGGGGACTGAGCACGCACCCCTGAGGGGCCCCCGTGTTGAGGATCAGTGTGGCAGATGTGTTGTTACCTACCCTTACCACCTGGGGGCGGCCCGTCAGGAAGTCCAGGATCCAGTTGCAGAGGGAGGTGTTTAGTCCCAGGATCCTTAGCTTAGTGATGAGCTTTGAGGGCACTATGGTGTTGAATGCTGAGCTGTAGTCAACGAATATCATTCTCACGTAGGTGTTCCTCTTGTCCAGGTGGGAAAGGGCAGTGTGGAGTGCAATAGAGATTGCATCATCTGTGGATCTGTTGGGGCGGTATGCAAATATGTGTGGGTCTAGGGTTTCTGGGATAATGGTGTTGATGTGAGCCATGACCAGCCTTTCAAAGCACTTCATGGCTACAGACGTCAGTGTTACGTCGGTAGTCATTTAGGCAGGTTATCTTAGTGTCCTTGGGCACGGGGACTATGGTGGTCTGCTTGAAACATGTTGGTATTACAGACTCAGTCAGGGACATGTTGAAAATGTCAGTGAAGACACTTGCCAGTTGGTCAGCACATGCTCGGAGTACACGTCCTGGTAATCCGTCTGGCCCTGCGGCCTTGTGAATGTTGACCTGCTTAAAAGTCTTACTCACATCGGCTACGGAGAGCGTGATCACATAGTCATCCGGAACAGCTGGTGCTCTCATGCATGCTTCAGTGTTGCTTGCCTCGAAGCGAGCATAGAAGTGGTTTAGCTCGTCTGGTAGGCTTGTGTCACTGGGCAGCTCGCGGCTGTGCTTCCCTTTTGTAGTCTGTAATAGTTTTCAAGCCCTGCCACATCTGACGAGCGTCAGAGCCGGTGTAGTACGATTCAATCTTAGTCCTGTATTGACTCTTTGCCTGTTTGATGGTTCGTCGGATGGCATAGCGGGATTTCTTATAAGCGTCCGGGTTAGAGTCCCGCTCCTTGAAAGCGTCAGCTCTACCCTTTAGCTCAGTGCGGATGTTTCCTGTAATCCATGGCTTCTGGTTGGGGTCTGTACGTACGGTCACTGTGGGGACGACATCATCGATGCACTTATTGATGAAGCCAGTGACTGATGTGGTGTACTCCTCAATGCTATCTGAAGAATCCCGGAACATGTTCCAGTCTGTGCTAGCAAAACAGTCCCGTAGCTTAGCATCTGCGTCATCTGACCACTTTTTTATTAACCGAGTCACTGGTGCTTCCTGCTTTAGTTTTTGCTTATAAGCAGGAATCAGGAGGATAGAGTTATGGTCAGATTTGCCAAATGGAGGGCGAGGGAGAGCTTTGTATGCGTCTCTGTGTGTGGAGTAAAGGTCATATCATCATATCACCATATCAGCATATCATCATACCACCATATCACCATATCACCATATCACCATATCATCATATCACCATATCACCATATCAGCATATCAGCATATCATCATATCACCATATCACCATATCACCATATCACCATCACTCATTTTCATGTCCCCTCACAGCATTAAGTCTGGTCTGCACCTGCCCTGAATACTGCACCTGCCCTGAATACTGCACCTGCTCACCTGAGCCACGTCTGGTGGAGATGCTTGACATTGTGAATAATATTGTGCCCTAATCTCCCTCATGAAGTTGACAACATCTATTCCTTTTTTACATTTACAACAGCATTTAATGTTTGACTATAGGATGGATACAACTATGCATGATAAAGAAAACAGTGTCTTCCTGAGCCCTTAGTTCCATCATCCCAGGTTAACAGATAAATACTGCATATCACCAACACAGGTAGGCCTCCAGCTCGAGGCCATGGCTACTGAAGTAGAACCCAGACCCATCTGCACACCCCACTGCCTCCAGAGCAGAACAGAACCCAGACCCATCTGCACACCCCACTGCCTCCAGAGCAGAACAGAACCCAGACCCATCTGCACACCCCACTGCCTCCAGAGCAGAACAGAACCCAGACCCATCTGCACACCCCACTGCCTCCAGAGCAGAACAGAACCCAGACCCATTAGCACACCCCACTGCCTCCAGAGCAGAACAGAACCCAGACCCATCTGCACACCCCACTGCCTCCAGAGCAGAACAGAACCCAGACCCATCTGCACACCCCACTGCCTCCAGAGCAGAACAGAACCCAGACCCATCTGCACACCCCACTGCCTCCAGAGCAGAACAGAACCCAGACCCATCTGCACACCCCACTGCCTCCAGAGCAGAACAGAACCCAGACCCATCTGCACACCCCACTGCCTCCAGAGCAGAACAGAACCCATACCCATCTGCACACCCCACTGCCTCCAGAGCAGAACAGAACCCAGACCCATCTGCACACCCCACTGCCTCCAGAGCAGAACAGAACCCAGACCCATCTGCACACCCCACTGCCTCCAGAGCAGAACAGAACCCAGACCCATCTGCACACCCCACTGCCTCCAGAGCAGAACAGAACCCAGACCCATCTGCACACCCCACTGCCTCCAGAACAGAACAGAACCCAGACCCATCTGCACACCCCACTGCCTCCAGAGCAGAACAGAACCCAGACCCATCTGCACACCCCACTGCCTCCAGAGCAGAACAGAACCCAGACCCATCTGCACACCCCACTGCCTCCAGAGCAGAACAGAACCCAGACCCATCTGCACACCCCACTGCCTCCAGAGCAGAACAGAACCCAGACCCATCTGCACACCCCACTGCCTCCCAGCCCCAGCCACTCTCTCACCATGTCAGCCCAGACTCTCTCTCTCCAGCACAATGCAGCTACTCTCATGAGCTAATCACTCAGAGCAGAACAGAGCAGAACAGAACAGGACAGAGCAGAACAGAACAGAACAGAGCAGAACAGAACAAAGCATAACAGAGCAGAGCAGAACAGAGCAGAGCAGAGCAGAACAGAACAGAACAGAGCAGAGCAGAGCAGAACAGAACAGAACAGAGCAGAGCAGAGCAGAGCAGAACAGAACAGAGCAGAACAGAACAGAACAGAGCAGAACAGAATATTTTCTATTTAATTAGTTTATCCTTATTATGTTGTATTTTCGGCCTGTTCTTTCTGACATATTTAATCACCAGCACTTTATAAGCTCCATACTAAACACTTTCGTAGAGCTTAGCCTTCAAAGAAAGCATCTGAAACATATAATCTGGGGAAAACGGGTCTGATTACATCCAAAGATGGTTCTATTTTATTGTGGATATCCTCCAAAGACCCTTTTCACTGGTCCCCCCCGGTATGCCCTAACAGCAGTCAGCCCCCTCAATGAGACACACTGCCTAATCCTATCCCTACTCAGTGAAGTGATTTATAGGACTGTCCAGACTGGCTGACCTGCTCTGAGGTTGGAGGTCAGGGGTCAGGTGAAGATAATACCCTGGCATCATGTTTTAGCTGACCTTTTCAAATGACAAACTCTGAGTTAACACACCACACAGAGATAACACACCATACAGAGATAACACACCATACAGAGATAACACACCATACAGAGATAACACACCATACAGAGATAACACACCATACAGAGATAACACACCACACAGAGATAACACACCACACAGAGATAACACACCACACAGAGAAAACACACCACACAGAGATAACACACCATACAGAGATAACACACCACACAGAGATAACACACCACACAGAGAAAACACACCACACAGAGATAACACACCATACAGAGATAACACACCACACAGAGATAACACACCACACAGAGATAAGACACCACACAGAGATAACACACCATACAGGGATAAGACACCACACAGAGATAACACACCATACAGAGATAACACACCACACAGAGATAACACACCACACAGAGATAACACACCACACAGAGATAACACACCACACAGAGATAACACACCATACAGAGATAACACACCACACAGAGATAACACACCACACAGAGATAACACACCACACAGAGATAACACACCACACAGAGTTAACACACCACACAGAGATAACACACCATACAGGGATAACACACCACACAGAGATAACACACCACACAGAGATAACATACCACACAGAGATAACACACCACACAGAGTTAACACACCACACAGAGATAACACACCACACAGAGATAACACACCACACAGAGATAACACACCACACAGAGATAACACACCACACAGAGATAACACACCACACAGAGATAACACACCACACAGAGATAACACACCACACAGAGATAACACACCACACAGAGATAACACACCACACAGAGATAACACACCATACAGAGATAACACACCACACAGAGATAACACACCACACAGAGATAACACACCACACAGAGTTAACACACCACACAGAGATAACACACCACACAGAGATAACACACCACACAGAGATAACACACCACACAGAGATAACACACCATACAGAGATAACACACCACACAGAGATAACACACCACACAGAGATAACACACCACACAGAGATAACACACCATACAGAGATAACACACCACACAGAGATAACACACCACACAGAGATAACACACCACACAGAGATAACACACCACACAGAGATAACACACCACACAGAGATAACACACCACACAGAGATAACACACCATACAGAGATAACACACCACACAGAGATAAAATACCACACAGAGATAACACACCACACAGAGATAACACACCACACAGAGATAACACACCATACAGAGATAACACACCACACAGAGATAACACACCACACAGAGATAACACACCACACAGAGTTAACACACCACACAGAGATAACACACCACACAGAGATAACACACCACACAGAGATAACACACCACACAGAGATAACACACCATACAGAGATAACACACCACACAGAGATAACACACCACACAGAGATAACACACCACACAGAGATAACACACCATACAGAGATAACACACCACACAGAGATAACACACCACACAGAGATAACACACCACACAGAGATAACACACCACACAGAGATAACACACCACACAGAGATAACACACCACACAGAGATAACACACCATACAGAGATAACACACCACACAGAGATAACACACCACACAGAGATAACACACCACACAGAGATAACACACCACACAGAGATAACACACCACACAGAGATAACACACCACACAGAGATAACACACCACACAGAGATAACACACCATACAGAGATAACACACCACACAGAGATAACACACCACACAGAGATAACACACCACACAGAGATAACACACCATACAGAGATAACACACCACACAGAGATAACACACCACACAGAGATAACACACCACACAGAGATAACACACCACACAGAGATAACACACCACACAGAGATAACACACCACACAGAGATAACACACCACACAGAGATAACACACCACACAGAGATAACACACCACACAGAGATAACACACCACACAGAGATAACACACCATACAGAGATAACACACCACACAGAGATAACACACCACACAGAGATAACACACCATACAGAGATAACACACCATACAGAGTGTGAAATGCTGCTGTTATTCAAGACTGTTCAACACAGACACATCTATTCATGAATGAAACCCTCTGGACATGGACTGGGTCCTTACACCTCCTGGAGGATTCTACTGATGTCATGTGACAGTTATGAAAGGGATGAAGATTACAACTTGTAAACTCTGTGACTCATCTTAAATACAGAGCTGAACTTCTAATGGAAACACCTGGGATCATAGCTTTCACCTGGATTCACCTGGTCAGTCTATGTCATGGAAAGAGCAGGTGTTCTTAATGTTTTGTATAATCAGTGTATATCAGTATACAATAGAGAACATATAATCCCTAATATAAGGATACTTTAAGGAGAATCCTTAATATAAGGATACTTTAAGGAGAATCCCTAATATAAGGATACTTTAAGGAGAATCCCTAATGTAAGGAGCCTTTAAGGAGAATCCCTAATGTAAGGAGCCTTTAAGGAGAATCCCTAATGTAAGGAGCCTTTAAGGAGAATCCTTAATGTAAGGAGTCTTTAAGGAGAATTCCCTAATGTAAGGTGAATTTAAGGAGAATCCCTAATATAAGGATACTTTAATGAGAATCCCTAATGTACGGAGACTTTAAGGAGTCTATTGTACAATGTAGAAAATAGTAAAAATAAAGAAAAACCCTTGAATGAGTAGGTGTGTCCAAACCTTTGACTGGTACTGTATATCTTATAATCTATCCAAACTGGTAGTGTGCCTAACGATTTGTAAATTGCCAAAGTTATCCCCTTCTATAAGTCTGGGGATCCAAGATCTTTTACAAATTTTCCCCCAATATCTGTACTACCAATTTTTTCCTAAATCCTACAAAAATTGGTGTATAACAGAATGTTTAAACATTTAAATCAACACTGTATTCTATATGAGCACCATGTTAATCAACACTGTATTCTATATGAGCACCATGTTAATCAACACTGTATTCTATATGAGCACCATGTTAATCAACGCTGTATTCTATATGAGCACCATGTTAATCAACGCTGTATTCTATATGAGCACCATGTTAATCAACGCTGTATTCTATATGAGCACCATGTTAATCAACGCTGTATTCTATATGAGCACCAATATGGTTTTCGTAAAAACTACTCCACATATATGGCTCTTTTGCAACTTGTGGATAAAATATTTACAGCCCTTAACAACAATGAATATGCTCTTGGCATCTTTTTAGATTTATTCAAAGCGTTTGTTGATCATTTAATATTACTTTCTAAATTGTGTTATTACGGTGTTCATGATTATACATGTAAATGGTTATATAGTTATGTTTACGATAGAGAACAATCTGTTAATGCAAATGGCTGTGAATCTACAAGGGCCAAGATATCCTGTGGCGTCCCACAGGGTTCGATATTTGGACCTTTATTATTCACAATCTGTATCAATGACCTTGCTGCTGTGTCTTCTACTGTACTTCCCATTCTCTTTGCTGATGATACCAATTAGATTTTATCACACAATAATTTTGATTCACTTATTAATGAAGCCAACTCAGGCGTGGCCAAATTCCAGATAAACAAACGATCTTTATATGTAAAAAAAAAAATCTAACTTTATTCTTTTTTTTTTTTAAGAGCCAGAATCTTAATTGGTGGGAATGAAATGGAACAAGTAACATCCACTAGATTCCTCTGAATTCTAATTGATGAAGTTATCCTGGAAAGATCATGTTCAATTTGTCTGCAGCAAAGTAATGTAATCTGTTGGCATCAACAGAAAGATGAGTGGCTTGGTTCATCAGGCTTGCTTCCTAACTCTTTACTGTAGCTTAATTTACCCTTATCTAATTTACTGTAATATTGTCTGGCCCAGTACATATGCCTCCTACTGTAATATTGTCTGGCCCAGTACATATGCCTCCTACTGTAATATTGTCTGGCCCAGTACATATGCCTCCTATCCTACTGTAATATTGTCTGGGCCAGTACATAGGCCTCCTACTGTAATATTGTCTGGCCCAGTACATAGGCCTCCTACTGTAATATTGTCTGGCCCAGTACATAGCCCTCCTACTGTAATATTGTCTGGCCCAGTACATATGCCTCCTACTGTAAAATTGTCTGGCCCAGTACATATGCCTACTACTGTAATATTGTCTGGGCCAGTACATATTCCTCCTACTGTAATATTGTCTAGCCCAGTACATAGGCCTCCTACTGTAATATTGTCTGGCCAGTACATAGGCCTCCTACTGTAATATTGTCTGGCCCAGTACATATGCCTACTACTGTAATATTGTCTGGCCCAGTACATATGCCTCCTACTGTAATATTGTCTGGCCCAGTACATATGCATCCTACTGTAATATTGTCTGGCCCAGTACATATGCCTCCTACTGTAATATTGTCTGGCCCAGTACATATTCCTCCTACTGTAATATTGTCTGGCCCAGTACATATGCCTCCTACTGTAATATTGTCTGGGCCAGTACATAGGCCTCCTACTGTAATATGGTCTGGCCCAGTACATATGCCTCCTACTGTAATATTGTCTGGCCCAGTACATAGGCCTCCTACTGTAATATTGTCTCGGCCAGTACATATGCCTCCTACTGTAATATTGTCTGGCCCAGTACATATGCCTCCTACTGTAATATTGTCTGGCCCAGTACATATGCCTCCTACTGTAATATTGTCTGGCCCAGTACATATGCCTCCTACTGTAATATTGTCTGGGCCAGTACATAGGCCTCCTACTGTAATATTGTCTGGCCCAATACATAGGCCTCCTACTGTAATATTGTCTGGCCCAGTACATATTCCTCCTACTGTAATATTGTCTGGCCCAGTACATATGCCTCCTACTGTAATATTGTCTGGGCCAGTACATAGGCCTCCTACTGTAATATTGTTTGGCCCAGTACATAGGCCTCCTACTGTAATATTGTCTGGCCCAGTACATAGGCCTCCTACTGTAATATGGTCTGGCCCAGTACATAGGCCTCCTACTGTAATATTGTCTGGCCCAGTACATATGCCTCCTACTGTAATATTGTCTGGCCCAGTACATAGGCCTCCTACTGTAATATTGTCTGGCCCAGTACATAGGCCTCCTACTGTAATATGGTCTGGCCCAGTACATAGGCCTCCTACTGTAATATTGTCTGGGCCAGTACATAGGCCTCCTACTGTAATATTGTCTCGGCCAGTACATATGCCTCCTACTGTAATATTGTCTGGCCCAGTACATATGCCTCCTACTGTAATATTGTCTGGGCCAGTACATATGCCTCCTACTGTAATATTGTCTGACCCAGTACATATGCCTCCTACTGTAATATTGTCTGGCCCAGTACATAGGCCTCCTACTGTAATATTGTCTGGCCCAGTACATATGCCTCCTACTGTAATATTGTCTGGCCCAGTACATATGCCTCCTACTGTAATATTGTCTGGCCCAGTACATATGCCTCCTACTGTAATATTGTCTGGCCCAGTACATATGCCTCCTACTGTAATATTGTCTGGGCCAGTACATAGGCCTCCTACTGTAATATTGTCTGGCCCAATACATAGGCCTCCTACTGTAATATTGTCTGGCCCAGTACATATTCCTCCTACTGTAATATTGTCTGGCCCAGTACATATGCCTCCTACTGTAATATTGTCTGGGCCAGTACATAGGCCTCCTACTGTAATATTGTCTGGCCCAGTACATAGGCCTCCTACTGTAATATTGTCTGGCCCAGTACATAGGCCTCCTACTGTAATATGGTCTGGCCCAGTACATAGGCCTCCTACTGTAATATTGTCTGGCCCAGTACATATGCCTCCTACTGTAATATTGTCTGGCCCAGTACATAGGCCTCCTACTGTAATATTGTCTGGCCCAGTACATAGGCCTCCTACTGTAATATGGTCTGGCCCAGTACATAGGCCTCCTACTGTAATATTGTCTGGGCCAGTACATAGGCCTCCTACTGTAATATTGTCTGGCCCAGTACATATGCCTCCTACTGTAATATTGTCTGGCCCAGTACATATGCCTCCTACTGTAATATTGTCTGGGCCAGTACATAGGCCTCCTACTGTAATATTGTCTGACCCAGTACATATGCCTCCTACTGTAATATTGTCTGGGCCAGTACATAGGCCTCCTACTGTAATATTGTCTGGCCCAGTACATATGCCTCCTACTGTAATATTGTCTGGGCCAGTACATAGGCCTCCTACTGTAATATTGTCTGACCCAGTACATATGCCTCCTACTGTAATATTGTCTGGGCCAGTACATAGGCCTCCTACTGTAATATTGTCTGGGCCAGTACATAGGCCTCCTACCTACATAAATTACTCATCATCAAAATAACTCTGCCAGACTATCCTCCTCTGAATACCAGGCTCCATCTGCACCTTTGTTTAAGAAACTCTATATCTTGTCTATTTACGACATCAATGTACGCCAATTATGCACTTTCATCCAAACATACTCATAAATGTCTGCAGTTTACGTAAACCCTCCAATGGATTCTTCCAGGTTAATTCTGAAATCCATCTATATAACACAAAACACTGTGATAACCTTCACCCTCCCCACTGCCGCACCTCACATAGTCAATTCTCTATCAGATACAGAGGTACCATACTCTGGAATTCTTAACTTCACATTGCCAAAACATCATCATCCCTCAATAACATCAAGCGAAGACTGGGAGTCAGCCTGATGAACCAAACTACTCAGTAATCTCCTCCATGAAGACTGGGGGTCAGCCTGATGAACCAAACTACTCAGTAATCTCCTCCATGAAGACTGGGGGGTCAGCCTGATGAACCAAACTACTCAGTAATCTCCTCCATGAAGACTGGGGGTCAGCCTGATGAACCAAACTACTCAGTAATCTCCTCCATGAAGACTGGGGGTCAGCCTGATGAACCAAACTACTCAGTAATCTCCTCCATGAAGACTGGGGGTCAGCCTGATGAACCAAACTACTCAGTAATCTCCTCCATGAAGACTGGGGGGTCAGCCTGATGAACCAAACTACTCAGTAATCTCCTCCATGAAGACTGGGGGGTCAGCCTGATGAACCAAACTACTCAGTAATCTCCTCCATGAAGACTGGGGGGTCAGCCTGATGAACCAAACTACTCAGTAATCTCCTCCATGGAGACTGGGGGGTCAGCCTGATGAACCAAACTACTCAGTAATCTCCTCCATGAAGACTGGGGGTCAGCCTGATGAACCAAACTACTCAGTAATCTCCTCCATGAAGACTGGGGGTCAGCCTGATGAACCAAACTACTCAGTAATCTCCTCCATGAAGACTGCGGGGTCAGCCTGATGAACCAAACTACTCAGTAATCTCCTCCATGAAGACTGGGGGTCAGCCTGATGAACCAAACTACTCAGTAATCTCCTCCATGGAGACTGGGGGTCAGCCTGATGAACCACACTACTCAGTAATCTCCTCCATGAAAACTGGGGGTCAGCCTGATGAACCAAACTACTCAGTAATCTCCTCCATGGAGACTGGGGGTCAGCCTGATGAACCAAACTACTCAGTAATCTCCTCCATGAAGACTGGGGGTCAGCCTGATGAACCAAACTACTCAGTAATCTCCTCCATGGAGACTGGGGGTCAGCCTGATGAACCAAACTACTCAGTAATCTCCTCCATATAGCCCAACTCTCACACTCTCATATCCACACATGCACATACACATTTAAACAAAATATATACTGTTATATATATTTTTTTGTGATTGCTGATGGGTTCATTTTTAGATTTTTGTTATCTGTTTTAACAAACCTTTTTTTTGTACTTATGTATTGTATATAGTTTTTTTGTGTTGTGGTTTTTATATAAGCCCTTGAGCTTCCAACCACATGCACAGTTTTTATTGATTTATTTGTATCTGTATTGTTGTATCGTCTCCCGAGTGGCGCAGTGGTCTAAGGCACTGCATCGCAGTGCTAGCTGTGCCACTAGAGATCCTGGTTCGAATCCAGGCTCTGTCGCAGCTGGCCGCAACCGGGAGACATTGGGGCGGCGCACAATTGGCCCAGCGTCATCCAGGGTAGGGGAGGGAATGGCCGGCAGGGAGGTAGCTCAGTTGGTAGAGCATGGTGTTTGCAACGCCAGGGTTGTGGGTTCAATTCCCACGGGGGGCCAGTATGAAAAAAAAAAAAGAAAAATGTATGCACTAACTGTAAGTCGCTCTGGATAAGAGCGTCTGCTAAATGACATAAATGTAAATGTTGTTTATCACTTATTGTCGTAGGAGCAAATCAATTAAACATAAACCTAAACATGGGTAACCCTAAACCTAACCCAAAAGTAAACTATTGGAAAAGCACTACAATAATAGCAACATATCAATTTGTTTCTTATCAAAACATCATTAGAATAATGTAAATAATGTTATCAGAATAAAAAAAATAAAAAAAACAGACTATTTTAGCAAAATTACCATAATTTGCATATTCTGTCAATCAAATATATACATTATTCCTTTATATAATGTGCAGTTGTTTACCAAAGTACAATCCACATTAGTACAAAATAAACGTATTTGCAATCATTTCAATTTAGTATCATTTTGTTTTCAGAATTTGTAAGTAAATATTAATTTTGTCATATTTATGTGGTAAAAATGGCTGCCATTTAAAGGGGCAATTTGAAATATACTTAATTTGATTGACAAAAATAGTGATTCAATTCACTTTAAAAAAGTTGATCCTGAGAGACATCCATGAAAATAATAATATAAATTAATACAAATATGGCTTAGTTTTCTTTATTTACTTACCACACAGCTAGCATTAGCATAGCTGTTAATGAAAACATATATAATAAGTTGCACATGTAGAATATTGTAGGATCTTATAGGAATTCTGGTATTTGTATAACATTTCAGTAGAATAATTATAATTTTCGGAGAATACACACAAATACAGCAATATGTGTATTTTCTACAAGTGGATATTTTGAGTGCTATATCATTTGGTTTAAGTGACTTAGATGCTTTTTGAAGCTTCCTGACATACAGTGGGGAAAAAAAGTATTCAGTCAGCCACCAATTGTGCAAGTTCTCCCACTTAAAAAGATGAGAGAGGCCTGTAATTTTCATTATAGGTACACGTCAACTATGACAGACAAATTGAGAATTTTTTTTTCCAGAAAATCACATTGTAGGATTTTTCATGAATTTATTTGCAAATTATGGTGGAAAATAAGTATTTGGTCACCTACAAACAAGCAAGATTTCTGGCTCTCACAGACCTGTAACTTCTTCTTTAAGAGGCTCCTCTGTCCTCCACTCGTTAACTGTATTAATGGCACCTGTTTGAACTTGTTATCAGTATAAAAGACACCTGTCCACAACCTCAAACAGTCACACTCCAAACTCCACTATGGCCAAGACCAAAGAGCTGTCAAAGGACACCAGAAACAAAATTGTAGACCTGCACCAGGCTGGGAAGACTGAATCTGCAATAGGTAAGCAGCTTGGTTTGAAGAAATCAACTGTGGGAGCAATTATTAGGAAATGGAAGACATACAAGACCACTGATAATCTCCCTCGATCTGGGGCTCCACGCAAGATCTCACCCCGTGGGGTCAAACATATCACAAGAACGGTGAGCAAAAATCCCAGAACCACACGGGGGGACCTAGTGAATGACCTGCAGAGAGCTGGGACCAAAGTAACAAAGCCTACCATCAGTAACACACTACGCCGCCAGGGACTCAAATCCTGCAGTGCCAGACGTGTCCCCCTGCTTAAGCCAGTACATGTCCAGGCCCGTCTGAAGTTTGCTAGAGTGCATTTGGATGATCCAGAAGAGGATTGGGAGAATGTCATATGGTCAGATGAAACCAAAATATAACTTTTTGGTAAAAACTCAACTTGTCATGTTTGGAGGACAAATAATGCTGAGTTGCATCCAAAGAACACCATACCTACTGTGAAGCATGGGGGTGGAAACATCATGCTTTGGGGCTGTTTTTCTGCAAAGGGACCAGGACGACTGATCCGTGTAAAGGAAAGAATG
Organism: Coregonus lavaretus; assembly: GCF_964263955.1. Lineage (NCBI taxonomy): Eukaryota > Metazoa > Chordata > Actinopteri > Salmoniformes > Salmonidae > Coregonus > Coregonus lavaretus. The sequence continues at coordinate 337,040 of NW_028166698.1, forward strand.
AATGGGGCCATGTATCGTGAGATTTTGAGTGAAAACCTCCTTCCATCAGCAAGGGCATTGAAGATGAAACGTGGCTGGGTCTTTCAGCATGACAATGATCCCAAACACACCGCCCGGGCAATGAAGGAGTGGCTTCGTAAGAAGCATTTCAAGGTCCTGGAGTGGCCTAGCCAGTCTCCAGATCTCAACCCCATAGAAAATCTTTGGAGGGAGTTGAAAGTCCGTGTTGCCCAGCGACAGCCCCAAAACATCACTGCTCTAGAGGAGATCTGCATGGAGGAATGGGCCAAAATACCAGCAACAGTGTGTGAAAACCTTGTGAAGATTTACAGAAAACGTTTGACCTGTGTCATTGCCAACAAAGGGTATATAACAAAGTATTGAGAAACTTTTGTTATTGACCAAATACTTATTTTCCACCATAATTTGCAAATAAATTCATTTAAAATCCTACAATGTGATTTTCTGGATTTTTTTTTTTTCTCATTTTGTCTGACATAGTTCACGTGAACCTATGATGAAAATTACAGGCCTCTCTCATCTTTTTAAGTGGGAGAACTTGCACAATTGGTGGCTGACTAAATACTTTTTTCCCCCACTGTATCCCCTACCACTCCCATTTTTTCACTAACAGCGAAGCTAATGCTAGCTGTGGTCCTTTGTAGCTCGGTTGGTAGAGCATGATGCTTGTAACGTCAGGGTAGTGGGTTCGATAGCCGAGACCAACCACACGTAAAATGTACGATTTTTTCCATATTTTGTTACGTTACAGCCTTATTCTAAAATGGATTAAGTTGTATTTTTTTCCTCATCAATCTACAAACAATACCCATAATGACAAAACAAAAACAGGTTTTTAGAAATGTTTGCTAAAAATAAAAATACATAGAAAACTGAAATATACCATTTACATAAGTATTCAGACCATTTACTCAGTACTTTGTTGAAGCACCTTTGGCAGCGATTACAGCCTTGAGTCTTCTTGGGTATGACGCTACAAGCTCGGCACACCTGTATTTGGGGAGTTTCTCCCATTCTTCTCTGCAGATCCTCTCAAGCTCTGTCAGGTTGGATGGGGAGCGTCGCTGCAAAGCTATTTTCAGGTCTTTCCAGAGATGTTCAATGAGGATCAAGTCCGGGCTCTGGCTGGGCCACTCAAGGACATTCAGAGCCTTGTCCCGAAGCCACTCCTGCATTATCTTGGCTGTGTGCTCAGGGTCATTGTCCTGTTGGAAGGTGAACCTTCACCCCAGTCTAAGGTCCTGAGCGCTCTGGAGCAGGCTTTCATCAAGGATCTCTCTTTACTTTGCTACGTTCATCTTTCCCTCAATCCTGACTAGTCTCCCAGTCCCTGCCACTGAAAAACATCCCCACAGCATGATGCTGCCACCATCATGCTTCACCGCAGGGATGGTGCCAGGTTTCCTCCAGATGTGACGCTTGTCATTCAGGCCAAGGAGTTCAATCTTGGTTTCATCAGACCAGAGAATCTTGTTTCTCATGGTCTGAGAGTCCTTTAGGTGATTTTTGGCAAACTCCAAGCGGATGTCATGTGCCTTTTACTGAGGAGTGGTTTCCATCTGGCCACTCTACCATAACGGCCTGATTGGTGTTCTGCTGCAGAGATGGTTGTCCTTCTGGAAGGTTCTCCAATCTCCACAGAGGATCTCTGGAGCTCTGTCAGAGTGACCATTGAGTTCTTCTCCTACGATTGCTCAGTTTGGCCGAGCGGCCACCTCTAGGAAGAGTCTTGGTGGTTCCAAACTTCTTTCATTTAAGAATAATGCAGGCCACTGTGTTTTTGGGGATTTTCAATGCTGCAGACATGTTTTGGTTGCCTTCCCCAGATCTGTGCCTCGACACAATCCTGTCTTGGAGCTCTACGGACAATTCCATTGACCTAATGCCTTGGTTTCTGCTCTGACATGCACTGTCAACTGTGGCACCTTGTATAGACAGGTGTGTGCCTTTCCAAATCATTTCCAATCAATTGAATTTACCACAGGTGGACTCCAATCAAGTTGTAGAAACATCTCAAGTGTGATCAATGGAAACAGGATGCACCTGAGCTCAATTTCGAGACTCATAGCAAAGGGTCTGAATACTTATGTAAATCGGGTATTTCAGTTTTTTATTTTTATATATATTTGCTAAAATTTCTAAAAACCTGTTTTTGCTTTGTGATTATGGGGTATTGTGTTTAGATTGATGAGGGGATAAAAACAATTTAATCAATTTTAGAATAAGGCAAAATGTGGAAAAAGTAAATGGGTCTGAATACTTTCCGAATGCACTGTATGTCAAGTAATTTAGATTTTGTACACGATCATACCTAGTTAATACTAGTTATGACTATCCTACCAATCCTTGACTTCGGCGATGTCATTTACAAAATAGCCTCCAACATTCTACTCAGCAAATTGGTTGTAGTCTATCACAGTGCCATCCGTTTTGTCTCCAAAGCCCCATATACTACCCACCATTGTGACCTGTACGCTCTTGTTGGCTGGTCCTCACTACATATTCGTCGCCAAACCCACTGGCTCCAGGTCATCTATAAATCACTGCTAGGCAAATCCCCACCTTATCTTAGCTCATTGGTCACCATAGCAACACCCACCCGTAGTATGCGCTCCAGCAGGTATATCTCACTGGTCATCCCCAAAGCCAACACCTCCTTTGGCCGCCATTCCTTCCAGTTCTTTGCTGCTATTGACTGGAACGAACTGCAAAAATCTCTGAAGCTGGAGACTCTTATCTCCCTCACTAACTTTAAGCATCAGTTGTCAGAGCACCTTACCGAGCCCACCTGAAATTAGCCCACCCAACTACCTCATCCCCATATTGTTATTTATTTTGCTAATTTTCACCCCAGTATCTCTATTTGCACATCTTCTTCTGCACATCTATCACTCCAGCGTTAATGCTAAAATGTAATTATTTTGCACTATGGCCTATTTATTGCCTTACCTCCATAACTTCCTACATTTGCACACACTGTATATAGATTTTCTATTGTGTCATTGACTGTATGTTTTGTTTTATCCCATGTGTAACTCTGTGTTGTTGTTGTTTTTATCGCACTGCTTTGCTTTATCTTGGCCAGGTCGCAGTTGTAAATGAGAACTTGTTCTCAACTGGCTTACCTGGTTAAATAAAGGTGAAATAAAAAAAAATACCAGTTATAAACAGTTATACCCATAAAGTGCTCCATCACTGCAAATTATCAAGATCATCCAACAGGTCCCACTGCACTATCTAATAACGAGACTATTAAAGCTCTGATTATTTTGATAACTTCTGGAAACAAAGCTCGTATGATAAGGAGGATAGGTTCGACCCAAATCATTTGGGTTCCTGGATCATTTCCCAGCATTATAAGGCTGCGTTGAGATTTATCAATGACCCAAGCCCAGCTCATTTAATCCCTACCATTGTGTTGCTGAGTTGTCATAATGCTTCAGCAAATGTACATTATCCCAGGGACCCCAAAAAGCAAGCAATGCAGATGTAGAAGCACGGTGGCTAGGAAAAACTGCCTAGAAAAGCAGGAACCTAGGAAGAAACCGAGAGAGGAACAAGGCTCTGAGGGGTGGCATGTCCTCTTCTGGCTGTGCTGGGTGGAGATTATAAGAGTACATGGCCATTTAAGGCCAGATTGTTCTTCAAGATGTTCAAACGTTCATATATGACCAGCAGGATCAAATAATAATCAGTCATTGTAGAGGGTGTAACAGGTCAGTACCTCAGGAGTAAATGTCAGTTGGCTTTTCATAGCCGAGCATTCAGAGGACGAGACAGCAGGTGCGGTAGAGAGAGAGAGTCGAAAACAGCAGGTGCGGGACAAGGTAGCACGTCCGGTGAACAGGTCAGGGTTCCATAGCCGCAGGCAGAAGAGTGGAAACTGGAGCAGCAGCACAACCAGGTGGACTGGGGACAGCCAGGAGTCATCAGGCCAGGTAGTCCTGAGGCATGGTCCTAGGGCTCAGGTCCTCCGGGAGGGGAGGGAGAGAGGGAGAATACTTAAATTCACAAAGGACACCAGATAAGACAGGATAATTACACCAGATATAACAGACCAATAAGGCAGGATATAACCCCACCCACTTTGCCAAACCCAGCCCCCACACCACTAAAGGGATATCAACAGACCACCAACTTAATACCCTGAGACAAGGCTGAGTATAGCTCACAAAGATGTCCTCCACCACACAAGGACCTACTGAAGAGATGAGTCTTCAGTAAAGACTTAAAGGTCGAAACCGAGTCTGAGTGTCTCACATGGATAGGCAGACCATTCCATAAAAATGGAGCTCTATAGAAGAAAGCCTCCATCTGTTTGCTTGGAAATTCTAGGGACAACAATGGGGCCTGCGTCTTGTGACCGTAGCGTACGTGTAGGTATGTACGGCAGGACCAAATCGGAGAGATGGGTAGGAGCAATGTATGGTATGGTGGTATGGCAAAACCTTGAAATCAGCCCTAGCCTTAACAGGAAGCCAGTGTAGAGAGGCTAGCACTGGAATAATATGATACATCTTTTTGGTTCTAGTCAGGATTCTAGCAGCCGTGTTTAGCACTAACTGAAGTGTAAAACCTGTTTTCAACCACTCCACAAATGTTTTGTTAACAAACTATAGTTTTGGCAAGTCGATTAGGACATCTACTTTGTGCATGACACAAGTAATTTTTCTAACAATTGTTTACAGACAGATTATTTCACTTATAATTCACTGTATCACAATTCCAGTGGGTCAGAAGTTTAAATACACTAAGTTGACTGTGCCTTTAAACAGCTTGTAAAATTCCAGAAAATAATGTCATGGCTTTAGAAGCTTCTGATAGGCTAACTGACATCATTTGAGTCAATTAGAGGTGTACCTGTGGATGTATTTCAAGGCCTACCTTCGAACTCAGTGCCTCTTTGCTTGACAAAATGGGAAAATCAAAAGAAATCAGCCAAGACCTCAGAAAAAAAATGGTAGATCTCCACATCTGGATCATCCTTGGGAGCTATTTCCAAACGCCTGAAGGTACCACTTTCATCTGTATAAACAATAGTACGCAAGTATAAACACCATGGGACCACGCAGCCGTCATACTGCTCAGGAAGGAGACGGGTTCTGTCTCCTAGAGATGAACGTACTTTGGTGTGAAAAGTGCAAATAAATCCCAGAACAACAGCAAAGGACCTTGTGAAGATGCTGAAGGAAACAGGTACAAAAGTATCTATATCCACATTAAAACGCATCCTATATCGACATAACCTGAAAGGCCGCTCAGCAAGGAAGAAGCCACTGCTCCAAAACCGCCTTAAAAAAGCCAGACTACGGTTTGCAACTGCACATGGGGACAAAGATCGTACTTTTTGAAGAAATGTGCTCTGGTCTGATGAAACAAAAATAGAACTGTTTGGCCATAATGATCATCGTTATGTTTGGAGGAAAAAGGGGGTTGCTTGCAAGCCGAAGAACACCCTCCCAACTGTGAAGCACAGGGGTGGCAGCATCATGCTGTGGGGGTGCTTTGCTGCAGGAGGAACTGGTGCAATTCACAAAATAGATGGCATCATGACGAAGGAAAATTATGTGGATATATTGAAGCAACATCTCAAGACATCAGTCAGGAAGTTAAAGCTTGGTCGCAAACGGGTCTTCCAAATGGACAATGACCCCAAGCATACTTCCAAAGTTGTGGCAAAATGGCTTAAGGACAACAAAGGCAACGTATTGGAGTGGCCATCACAAAGCCCTGACTTTAATCCTATAGAAAATTTGTGGACAGAACTGAAAAAGCGTGTGCGAGCAAGGAGGCCTACAAACCTGACTCAGTTACCTACACAGGAGGAATGGGCCAAAATTCACCCAACTTATTGTGGGAAGCTTGTGGAAGGCTACCCAAAACAATTGACCCAAGTTAAACAATTTAACGGCAATGCTAACAAATACTAATTGAGTGTATGTAAACTTCTGACCCACTGGGAATGTGATGAAAGAAATAAAAGCTGAAATAAATCATTCTCTCTACTATTATTCAGACATTTCACGTTCTTAAAATAAAGTGGTGATCCTAACTGACCTAAAACAGGGAATTTTTACTAGGATTAAATGTCAGGAATTGTGAAAAACTGAGTTTAAATGTATTTGGCTAAGGTGTATGTAAACTTCCGACTTCAACTTAATATAGTGAAAACAATGGTGGTCTTAAAACGGAACCTTGACGAACGCCGAAACGTACAATTGATTTGTCAGACGACAAACCTTCCACAGAGACAAACTGATATCTTTCCGACAGATACGATCTAAACCAGGCAAGAACTTGTCCGTGTAGACCAATTAGGATTTCTAATCTCTCCAAAAGAATGTGGTGATCGATTGTGTCAAAAGCAGCACTAAGGTCTAGGAGCACGAGGACAGATGCAGAGCCTTGGTCTGACGCCATTAAAAGGTAATTTACCACCTTCATGAGTGCAGTCTCAGTGATATGATGGGGTCTAAAACCAGACTGAAGCATTTTGTATACATTATTTGTCTTTAGGAAGGCAGTGAGTTGCCACTCAACAGCTTTTTCTAAAATTTTTGAGAGGAATGGGAGGGTCGATACGGGCCGATAGTTTTTTACATTTTCCGGGTCAAGGTTTGTCTTTTTCAAGAGAGGCTTTATTGCTGCCACTTTTAGTCAGTTTGGTACACATCTGGTGGATAGGGAGACATTTATTATGTTCAACATAGGAGGGCCAAGCACAGGAAGTAGCTCTTTCAGTAGTTTAGTTGGAATAGGGTCCAGTATGCAGCTGGAAGGTTTAGAGGCCATTACTATTTTCATGAATGTGTCAAGAGATACAGGATTAAAAAACTTGAGTCTCCATTGATCCTAGGTCTTGGTAGTTCTGTGCAGACTCAGGACAACTGAGCTTTGGAGAAATATGCAGATTCAAAGAGGAGTCTGTAATTTGCTTTCTAATGATAATCATCTTTTCATCAAAAAAGTTTGTATCACTGCTGAAGTGAAAGCTATCCTCTCTTGTTGAATGCTGCTTTTTAGTTAGCTTTGCGACAGCATCAAATAGAAATGTTGGATTGTTCTTATTCTCCTCAATTAGGTTGGAAAAATAGGATGATCAAGCAGCAGTGAGGGCTCTTCGATATTGCATGGTACTGTCTTTCCAAGTTAGACGGAAGTCTTCCAGTTTGGTGGAGCGCCATTTCCGTTCCAATTTTCTGGGAGCTTACTTCAGGGCTCGGGTATTTTCTGTATACCAGGGAGCAAATTTCTTGTGACAATTGTTTTTGGTTTTTAGGGGTGCGACTGCATCTAGGGTATTACGCAAGGTTAAATTTAAATCCTCAGTTAGGTAGTTAACCGGTTTTTGTACTCTGACGTCCTTGGGTAGGTGGAGGGAGTCTGGAAGGGCATCTAGGAATCGTTGTCCGAGAATTTATAGCATGTCTTTTGATAATCCTTGGTTGGGGTCTGAGCAGATTATTTGTTGCGATTGCAAACGTAATAAGATGGTGGTCCGATAGTCCAGGATTATGAGGAAAAACATTTAGATCCACAAAATTTCTTCTACGGGACAAAACTAGATCCAGGCTATGACTGTGGCAATGAGTAGGTCAAATCAAATCAAATCAAATTTTATTGGCCACATGCGCCGAACAGAGTAGCAGCAGCGTAAAAAGATGGGGTGGGGGGGCAGTGCAAATAGTCCGGGTAGCCATGATTAGCTGTTCAGGAGTCTTATGGCTTGGGGGTAGAAGCTGTTGAGAAGTCTTTTGGACCTAGACTTGGCACTCCGGTACTGCTTGTCGTGCGGTAGCAGAGAGAAAAGTCTATGACTAGGGTGGCTGGAGTCTTTGACAATTTTGAGGGCCTTCCTCTGACACCGCCTGGTATAGAGGTCCTGGATGGCATGAAGCTTGGCCCCAGTGATGTACTGGGCCGTACGCACTACCCTCTGTAGTGCCTTGCGGTCGGAGGCCAAGCAGTTGCCATACCAGGTGGTGATGCAACCAGTCAGGATGCTCTCGATGGTGCAGCTGTAGAATTTTTTGAGGATCTGAGGGGGAATAGGCTTTGTCGTGCCCTCTTCACGACTGTCTTGGTGTGTTTGGACCATGATAGTTCGTTGGTGATGTGGACACCAAGGAACTTGAAGCTCTCAACCTGTTCCACTACAGCCCCGTCGATGAGAATGGGGGCGTGCTCAGTCCTCTTTTTTTTCCTGTAGTCCACAATCATCTCCTTTGTGTTGGTCACGTTGAGGGAGAGGTTGTTATCCTGGCACCACACGGCCAGGTCTCTGACCTCCTCCCTATAGGCTGTCTCATCGTTGTCGGTGATCAGGCCTACCACTGTTGTGTCGTCGGCAAACTTAATGATGGTGTTGGAGTCGTGCCTGGCCATGCAGTCATGGGTGAACAGGGAGTACAGGAGGGGACTGAGCACGCACCCCTGAGGGGCCCCCGTGTTGAGGATCAGTGTGGCAGATGTGTTGTTACCTACCCTTACCACCTGGGGGCGGCCCGTCAGGAAGTCCAGGATCCAGTTGCAGAGGGAGGTGTTTAGTCCCAGGATCCTTAGCTTAGTGATGAGCTTTGAGGGCACTATGGTGTTGAATGCTGAGCTGTAGTCAATGAATAGCATTCTCACGTAGGTGTTCCTCTTGTCCAGGTGGGAAAGGGCAGTGTGGAGTGCAATAGAGATTGCATCATCTGTGGATCTGTTGGGGCGGTATGCAAATAGGTGTGGGTCTAGGGTTTCTGGGATAATGGTGTTGATGTGAGCCATGACCAGCCTTTCAAAGCACTTCATGGCTACAGACGTCAGTGCTACGGGTCGGTAGTCATTTAGGCAGGTTACCTTAGTGTCCTTGGGCACGGGGACTATGGTACATGTTGGTATTACAGACTCAGTCAGGGACATGTTGAAAATGTCAGTGAAGACACTTGCCAGTTGGTCAGCACATGCTCGGAGTACACGTCCTGGTAATCCATCTGGCCCTGCGGCCTTGTGAATGTTGACCTGCTTAAAAGTCTTACTCACATCGGCTACGGAGAGCGTGATCACATAGTCATCCGGAACAGCTGGTGCTCTCATGCATGCTTCAGTGTTGCTTGCATCGAAGTGAGCATAGAAGTGGTTTAGCTCGTCTGGTAGGCTTGTGTCACTGGGAAGCTCGCGCCTGTGCTTCCCTTTGTAGTCTGTAATAGTTTTCAAGCCCTGCCACATCCGACGAGCGTCAGAGCAGGTGTCGAAAGCCAGTCAATATTTAACGAGTCCGACACAAAGGAGATAGTGCTTTCTCGAGACCAGGCCCAAATCCCCGTCATTTGCATGAAGACAAGACGGAGAAAAAGGGGGCGGAGTTCGGGCTGCCTTCTGAGAATTCATAGGCCAGTGAGTAAACCCCCACTACCATCCGTACTATTGGCCAACAAAATGGATGATCTACGATCAAGAATATCATAGCAACGGGACATTAAAAACTGTAACATCTTATGTTTCACGAGTCGTGGCTGAATGACGACACGGATAATATAGAGCTGGCTGGGTTTTCCGTGAATCGGCAGGACAGAACAGCTACGTCTGGTAAGACGAGGGGTGGGGGTGTGTCTATTTATTAATAACAGCTGGTGCGCGATGTCTAATATTAAAGAAGTCTTGAGGTTTTGCTCGCCTGAGGTAGAGTACCTCATGATAAGCTGTAGACCCACTATCTACCAAGAGAGTTCTCATCTATATTGTTCATAGCCGTCTATTTACCACCACAAACCGATGCTGGCACTAAGGCTGCACTCAACAGCCTAGATAAGGCCATAAGCAAACAGGAAAATGCTCATCCAGAAGCGATGCTCCTAGTGGCCGGGGACTTTAATGCAGGCAAATTTAAATCCGTTTGACCTCATTTCTATCAGCATGTCATATGAGCAACCAGAGGGAAAAAAAAATTCTAGACCACCTTTAATCTACACACAATGACGCATACAAAGCTCTCCCATGACCACCATTTGGCAAATCTGACCATAATTCTATCCTCCTGATTCCTTCTTACAAGCAAAAACTAAAGCAGGAAGTACCAGTGACTCGCTCAATATGGAAGTGGTCAGATGACGTGGATGCTAAGCTACAGGACTGTTTTGCTAGCACAGACTGGAATATGTTCCAGGATTCATCCAATGGCTTTGAGGAGTATATCACCTCAGTCACCGGATTCATCAATAAGTGCATCGACGACGTCGTCCCCACAGTGACCGCACGTACACATCCCAACCAGAAGCCATGGATTACAGGCAACATCCGCATCGATCTAAAGAACTGCCGCTTTCAAGGAGCGGGACACTAATCCGGACGCTTATAAGAAATCCCGCTACCCGCTGTCTATTATCTATGTATAGTCACTTTACCCCTACCTACATGTACAAATTACCTGGACTAACCTGTACCCCAGCCCATTGACTCGGTACCGGTACCCCCTGTATATAGCCTCATTATTACCTGGACTAACCTGTACCCCAGCCCATTGACTCGGTACCGGTACCCCCTGTATATAGCCTCATTATTACCTAGACTAACCTGTACCCCAGCCCATTGACTCTGTACCGGTACCCCTTGTATATAGCCTCATTATTGTTATTTTATTGTGTTACTTTTGATTATTTTTTACTTCAGTTTATTTGGTAAATATTTTCTTAACTCTTTCTTGAACTGCACTGTTGGTTAAGGGCTTGTAAGTAAGCATTTCACGGTAAGGTCTACACCTGTTGTATTCGGCGCATGTGACAAATAAAGTTTGATTTGATTTGGAATGAAATCATCAACATGTATTGATCACATATTTTCTAATGCTGCAGAAATGTGCTTTAAAGCAGTATCCAAATCCATAGGATGTAGTGATCACAATACAGTAGACATATCTAGGAAAACCAAAGTTCCAAAGGCTGGGCCTGATATAGTGTATAAGAGGTCATACAATAAGTTTTGTAGTGATTCCTATGTTGTTGATGTAAAGAATATTTGTTGGTCCGTGGTGTGTAATGAGGAGCAAACAGACGTTGCACTTGACACATTTATGAAATTGCTTATTCCAGTTACTAATAAGCATGCACCCATTAAGAAAATGACTGTAAAAACTGTTAAATCCCAGTGGAACGATGAGGAATTGAAAAATGGTATGGTTGAGAGGGATGAGGCAAAAGGAATGGCAAATAAGTCTGGCTGCACAACCGATTGGCAAACGTATTGCAAATTGAGAAATCATGTGACTAAACTGAATAAAAAGAAGAAGAAACTACACTATGAAACAAAGATAAATGACATAAAGAATGATAGTAAAAAGCTTTGGAGCACCTTAAATGAAACTCCGCTCCATCATTCATGGCTCATTCATCACAAAACCCACTGATACTACTTTAATGATTTAATTAATAATTAAACTACTTTAATGATTTCATCCAAGCATATCTGACTAAATGAGGAAAGACAAGCATCGTAATTTTGAATTCTGTAAAGTGAGTGTGGAAGAGGTAAAAAATTATTGTTGTCTATCAACAATGACAAGCCAACGGGGTCTGACAACTTGGATGGAAAATTACTGAGGATAATAGCGGACGATATTGCCACTCCTATTTGCCAAATCTTCAATTTAAGCCTATTAGAAAGTGTGTGCCCTCAGGCCTGGGCTCAGTTGTAAAAGATACCTGGTTCTCAATGTGACATCACTGTCTAAACAAAGGTTAAGAAAGTGCACACTAACGTGCACACGGTAGTCTAACGTGCACACGGTAGTCTAACGTGCACACGGTAGTCTAACGTGCACACGGTAGTCTAACGTGCACACAGTAGTCTAACGTGCACACAGTAGTCTAACGTGCACACCAAGAAAAGCTTTCAGGAGGCAGTAGGAAGTTAGAGCATGATACCGCAGTGTTTATGGCCGCAATCTAGTTACTGTAGCTCAATTAGTCATAGCCTAAAGCTGTCTTAACAGTCAGCCCATGATGCTTAAGCTCTGCCTTTACAGTCAGCCCATGATGCTAAAGCTCTGCCTTTACAGTCAGCCCATGATGCTAAAGCTCTGCCTTTACAGTCAGCCCATGATGCTAAAGCTCTGCCTTTACAGTCAGCCCATGATGCTAAAGCTCTGCCTTAACAGTCAGCCCATGATGCTAAAGCTCTGCCTTTACAGTCAGCACATGATGCTAAAGCTCTGCCTTTACAGTCAGCCCATGATGCTAAAGCTCTGCCTTTACAGTCAGCCCATGATGATAAAGTGTTGTCTTTCACTATGTCGAAGTCAAAGTGGAGAGTGTATAGAGACACTGACCTGGGGTGAGATGGAGGAAGAGGACACTTTCATGGCTGATTGAAGAGAGGAAGAGGGCTGAACCAGGGAGATGAGAGAGAGGAAAAGGAAGACAGGTAATCCATGGCTGGTCTCAAGTGGCATCTGATGTCAGGGACTCAGTGTAGGCAGCAGGTTGATGTCAGCAGGTTGATATCAGGGTCTCAGTAGGTTGATGTCAGCAGGTTGGTGGTCATGTTCTGACGTCTGTCCAGAGCAGAACAGGGTTGGTGGTCGTGTTCTGACGTCTGTCCAGAGCAGAACAGGGTTGGTGGTCGTGTTCTGACGTCTGTCCAGAGCAGAACAGGGTTGGTGGTCGTGTTCTGACGTCTGTCCAGAGCAGAACAGGGTTGGTGGTCGTGTTCTGACGTCTGTCCAGAGCAGAACAGGATCCAGTTCCTGACGTTGGACCATAAATGATAAACAGGGTGACAGCTTTTTTTTGGAGAATGTCAGATTTGATTGTATTTGTAGAAGTAATTTCAGTTTGGGTTAGAGTCCCTGTCCGTCTCGTAGAGTATTGCTGTTTCATCTATGTCATGTGTACTCTCCATATGGGTCTCCTGCTCTACACAGAGCCATAGATTATTCATATAAATGGGTCTCCTGTTCAACACAGAGCCATAGATTATTAATATAGGTCTCCTGTTCTACACAGAGCCATAGATTATTCATATGAGTCTCCTGTTCTACACAGAGCCATAGATTATTGATATAAATGGGTCTACGCTGCTCTATGCTACTCTATGCTGTTATATGCTGTTATATGCTACTCTATGCTACTCTATGCTACTCTATGCTACTCTATGCTGCTCTATGCTACTCTATGCTACTCTATGCTGCTCTATGCTACTCTATGCTACTCTATGCTACTCTATGCAGAACAGGGCAGCACGGCTGGTCCTTGGATGTACAGAGAGCTAACATTAATAATATGCATGTCAATCTCTCCTGGCTCAAAGTGGAGGAGAGATTGACTTCATCACTACTTGTATTTATGAGAGGTATTAACATGTTGAAAGCACGGAGCTGTCTGTTTGAACTACTGGCACACAGCTCAGACACCCATGCATACCCCACAAGACATGCCACCAGAGGTCTCTTCACAGTCCCCAAGTCCAGAACAGACTATGGGAGGTGCACAGTACTACATAGAGCCATGGCTTCATAGAACTCTATTCCACATCAGGTAACTGATAAAAATACACCTTATGGAACAGCGGGGACTGATACACACACAGGTACAGACACACGCATACACACACATGATAACATACGCACTATACACACACGTACACATGGATTTTATGCCTTAATGTTGCTGAACCCCAGAAAAAGTAGCTGCTGCCTTGACAGGAACTAATTGGGATCCATAATAAATACAAATACAAATGCTAGTGTATGTTGCTCTATGCTGCTCTATGCTACTGTATGGTGCCCTACGCTACTGTACGCTGCTCTATGCTACTCTATGCTAACTCTATGCTACTGTACGCTGCTCTATGCTAACTCTATGCTACTGTACGCTGCTCTATGCTACTCTATGCTAACTCTATGCTACTGTATGGTGCACTACGCTACTGTACGCTGCTCTATGCTACTCTATGCTAACTCTATGCTACTGTACGCTGCTCTATGCTACTCTATGCTACTCTATGCTACTCTATGCTGCTCTATGCTACTGTATGCTACTGTATGCTACTGTATGCTACTCTATGCTGCTCTATACTACTCAATGCTACTCAATGCTACTCTATGCTACTCAATGCTACTCAGTGCTACTCAATGCTACTCTATGCTGCTCTATGCTGCTCTACGCTGCTCTATGCTACTGTATGCTACTCTATGCTGCTCTATGCTACTCTATGCTATTTTATGCTGCTCTATGCTACTCTATGCTACTCTATGCTACTCTATGCTACTCTATGCTGCTCTATGCTACTCTACGCTGCTCTATGCTGCTCTATGCTACTCTATGCTGCTCTATGCTACTCTACGCTGCTCTATGCTACTCTATGCTACTCTATGCTACTGTATGCTACTCTATGCTGCTCTATGCTACTCTACGCTGCTCTATGCTACTCTATGCTACTCTATGCTACTCTATGCTGCTCTATGCTACTCTATGCTAACTCTATGCTACTGTACACTGCTCTATGCTAACTCTATGCTACTGTACGCTGCTCTATGCTACTCTATGCTAATTCTATGCTACTGTATGGTGCACTACGCTACTGTACGCTGCTCTATGCTACTCTATGCTAACTCTATGCTACTGTACGCTGCTCTATGCTACTCTATGCTACTCTATGCTACTCTATGCTGCTCTATGCTACTGTATGCTACTGTATGCTACTGTATGCTACTCTATGCTGCTCTATACTACTCAATGCTACTCAATGCTACTCTATGCTACTCAATGCTACTCAGTGCTACTCAATGCTACTCTATGCTGCTCTATGCTGCTCTACGCTGCTCTATGCTACTGTATGCTACTCTATGCTGCTCTATGCTACTCTATGCTATTTTATGCTGCTCTATGCTACTCTATGCTACTCTATGCTACTCTATGCTGCTCTATGCTACTCTACGCTGCTCTATGCTGCTCTATGCTACTCTATGCTGCTCTATGCTACTCTACGCTGCTCTATGCTACTCTATGCTACTCTATGCTACTGTATGCTACTCTATGCTGCTCTATGCTACTCTACGCTGCTCTATGCTACTCTATGCTACTCTATGCTACTCTATGCTGCTCTATGCTACTCTACGCTGCTCTATGCTACTCTACGCTGCTCTATGCTACTGTATGCTACTCTACAACTAGTCAGTGATCTACACTAGTCCATATAATCTAAAACATCCCTCCCCAAACCAAACCAGCCAGACCCCATCAGGCCCCTACCCAGCCAGTCAGCCCAGATCCCATCCCTCCCTCCCTGTCTGTCCCAGCCATGATACATGCTGTAATCCATCCTGTTTAGCCTGTCTCGGTTGCATTAGCAAACTCAGTTAGAGCTCTCTGCCTGCCATGACTAATGTCCTGAATGGCATCCAGTTGGCAGGGCTTTGTAGAAAGCCCAGTGTCATATACACATGAGGAGAGAGGAGAGGAGAGAGGAGAATAGAAGAGATAAGAGGAGATAGGAGAGAAGAGAGAAGAGAGGAGAGGGGAGAAGAGGAGAGAGAAGAGGAGAGAGGAGAAGAGAGAGGAGAAGAGAAGAGAGAGCAGGAGAGGATAAGTGAAGAGAGGAGAGGAGCTAGCTAGCCTACATGTAGTTTCCTACTGACATCAACCTATAATATATAATATACAGACTACTGACATCAACCTATAATATATAATATACAGACTACTGACATCAACCTATAATATATAATATACAGACTACTGACATCAACCTATAATATATAATATACAGACTACTGACATCAACCTATAATATATAATATACAGACTACTGACATCAACCTATAATATATAATATACAGACTACTGACATCAACCTATAATATATAATATACAGACTACTGACATCAACCTATAATATATAATATACAGACTACTGACATCAACCTATAATATATAATATACAGACTACTGACATCAACCTATAATATATAATATACAGACTACTGACATCAACCTATAATATATAATATACAGACTACTGACATCAACCTATAATATATAATATACAGACTACTGACATCAACCTATAATATATAATATACAGACTACTGACATCAACCTATAATATATAATATACAGACTACTGACATCAACCTATAATATATAATATACAGACTACTGACATCAACCTATAATATATAATATACAGACTACTGACATCAACCTATAATATATAATATACAGACTACTGACATCAACCTATAATATATAATATACAGACTACTGACATCAACCTATAATATATAATATACAGACTACTGACATCAACCTATAATATATAATATACAGACTACTGACATCAACCTATAATATATAATATACAGACTACTGACATCAACCTATAATATATAATATACAGACTACTGACATCAACCTATAATATATAATATACAGACTACTGACATCAACCTATAATATATAATATACAGACTACTGACATCAACCTATAATATATAATATACAGACTACTGACATCAACCTATAATATATAATATACAGACTACTGACATCAACCTATAATATATAATATACAGACTACTGACATCAACCTATAATATTTAGCCCAGCTCCTGTATATTTCTCTCTCTCTCTCTCTCTCTCTCTCTCTCTCTCTCTCTCTCTCTCTCTCTCTCTCTCTCTCTCTCTCTCTCTCTCTCTCTCTCTCTCTCTCTCTCTCTCTCTCTCTCTCTCTCTCTCTCTCTCTCTCTCTCTCTCTCTCTCTCTCTCTCTCTCTCTCTCTCTCTTCTCTCTCTCTCTCTCTCTCTCTCTCTCTCTCTCTCTCTCTGTGTATGTGTTGTCTGGAGTTAGATCGCCTGTTTTCTTTCTTGTGTCCTCTTCTTGGTTTTTTCCCTTGTTCTATGCATGATTACGTTTGTTTTTAGGTATATTGTATTTCTTGTTGGAATTGCCATGGTTTTGGTGGGGATTCAGGTGTGTCGCGGATGAATAAACCGGTGGTGTTTTTTCTTAAAGAAGAGCGTCTTGTCGATCGGATGGTTGAGCATGTCATACTTCTTAAAGGTATGTTTATTCAAGTTATGCCGCTTTTTCTCCGTCAACAAGGGTAACGATATTGAATGTACCGCCATTTAATCCCAATGAGTTATTAGAGCGCGAGTTATTGCGGTTTGGGAAGTTTGCAAGTTCAATTAAGGTTGTCCGGTTGGTTTGCAAACACCCGGCTCTGAAACAGGTTAGGTCGTTTTGCCGACAGGTGTTTCTAATGTTGGACTCACCAGAGCAGACTTTGGAGTTATCGCTTAAAGTCAAGTATGACAACAGACTGTATATGGCTTATGCTAGTACGGGTAGTCAACGGTGTTTTGAGTGTGGGGATGTTGGCCATAAGCGACATGCTTGCCCAAAAGGGAGAAGGCAGAGGGAGGGGCGCAGGTGGTCCTCGTAATGCCTTGGTCCACTGATGTAGGGAGAGGTGGGCTGACAGTGGTAGAGCAGCCACACGCATCTGTTGCTGAGGAACAATTTGTCCCTGTTGAGGGGACTGAGTTGCAGCTTGGACCAGAGGGGATCATAGCGTCTGATGTGCAGCAGGAAAATATTGTTGTAGGAGGTAAGGACGGATCTGGGGAGCCATTTCCCCAGACTGGGGAGGAGATGCCCAGTACGAGTGATGGGGTACAGGAGGGTGTTCAGGTGGAGCTAGTCTCCCAGGTAGTGGAGGAGATGCCTGGTACGAGTGATGGGGTTCAGGTGGAGCTAGTCTCCCAGGTAGTGGAGGTGATGCCCGGTACGAGGGGTGCAAGTGAGGAGTGTTGAGAGGGATGTGGCAGAGGGGAGTCAGGGGTCTGTGGCCTCAGTTGAGAAGGATATGGACATTTCTGATATCCCAGTTGATATGATGGCAGCTGGTGATTTCCAGACTTTTGGGAAATCCTTTTTTGATGTTGATAAGTTTGTGAGGTCAGCTGTGGTGTTACAGATGACGGTGGGGTTAGACCAGTTGAGTGAGAAGAAGCGTTTCAGCTTGAGGAAACGTGTTACTGCTGTCATGGCATCAAAAGGTGCTGGGAAACGTGGTCAGGTTAAGAGAAAATTTAAACAATGATTATCATGCCTCATAGGGTGCTTTTTTTCTCTTTGTCTGGTTTCTCTGTGGTATCTTCTGCTTTTCCCTTTTCTTTTCTATATGGAGGTACTAAGGGTAGGTTCTCTTAATATTAATGGGGGAAGGGACAGGAATAAGAGGGCTTGGGTATTAGAAGTAATAAAACAGAAAAGGCTTAATGTAGTTTTCCTACAGGAGACACATAGTGATGAGGAAAATGAGATTGACTGGGGTATGTGGTGGGAGGGGAAGCATATACTCAGTCATGGTACTAATTTCAGTGCTGGGGTGGCAATCTTGTTTTCTTCAGGCTTAGGGGTGACTGTGGTATCTACAACAGAGATTGTCAAGGGTCGGATTTTATTGGTCAAGGTGGATGTTATGTTTTTATTTTTATGCTTCTAATGAGGGTACAGAGCGTATTGCTGTATTTGATCAAATAAAGGAAACATTTACATTTTAGCAGACACTCTTATCCAGAGCGACTTACAGTTAGTGAATACATATATATATATTTTTATACTGGTCCCCCGTGGGAATCGAACCCACAACCCTGGCATTGCAAACGCCATGCTCTATCAACTGAGCTACATCCCTGCCGGCCATTCCCTCCCCTACCCTGGGCCAATTGTGCGCCGCCCATGAGTCTCCCGGTCACGGCCGGCTGCGACAGAGCCTGGATTCGAACCAGGATCTAGTGGCACAGTTAGCACTGCGATGCAGTGCCTTAGACCACTGCGCCACACAGGAGACCTACTCTGACCTTAAGGCAGTGTGACCAAGAGGGGTGTATGGTTTTAGGGGGGGACTGGAACTGTACAGTGGATTTTACTGTTGATCGCACCGCTGAAGAACCTCACCTGTGGTCAGCAATTTGTCTGTCTGGTCTATTAACTGAGTTTGAGCTTTCTGATGTGTGGAGAGCAAGAAATGCAAAAGTTAGGCAGTACACATGACTAAAAGTTAATGAAGGTCATGTCAGTGCAGCAAGGTTAGACAGGTTGTATGTATCTGAGCAATACTGTAGTAGGGTTGGAAGGTGTGACATTACTCCTGTGGGTTTCTCTGATCACCATATTGTCACTGTTGATATTCACTTGTCCTGTCCACGAAGGTCATCATCTTATTGGTATTTTAATGTTAACTTATTACATGACGCCATGTTTTGTGAAAAGTTTTTGTTGTTTTGGGAAAAATGTAGGGTTATTAAATGGAATATTGAGTCCTTGAGACAGTGGTGGGAGGTTGGGGAGGCCCAAATACGATTATTTTGTCAACAGTATACTGCTCTGTCTAGTACTGAAGTTAAAGAGACTATCAGGGCCCTTGAACGAATTGCAAAAATCTCTGAAGCTGGAGACTCTTATCTCCCTCACTAACTTTAAGCATCAGTTGTCAGAGCACCTTACCGATCACTGCACCTGTACACAGCCCATCTGAAATTAGCCCACCCAACTACCTCATCCCTATATTGTTATTTATTTTGCTCTTTTTCACCCCAGTATCTCTATTTGCACATCATCTCTTGCACATCTAGCATTCCAGTGTTAATACTAATTGTAATTATTTTGCACTATAGCCTATTTATTGCCTTACCTCCATAACTTGCTACATTTACACACACTGTATATATATTTTCTGTTGTATTTTTGACTTTATGTTTTTTACCCCATATGTAACTCTGTGTTGTTTTTATCGCACTGCTTTGCTTTATCTTGGCCAGGTCGCAGTTGTAAATGAGAACTTGTTCTCAACTGGCTTACCTGGTTAAATAAAGGTGAAATAAAAAATAAATAAATAAATAAAACAGGACATCAAATCTATTGAATTGAAGTTGCTCACTCAGAATGACCCCGGACTAGTCATGAACTTACAGGACAAGAGACATGAACTGAGGTCGTTTTTACAGTAAAGAGTGAAGGGTACCTTGATTAGGTCTCGCTTTGCTACCCTCAAGGATATGGATGCTCCTAGCGTAAAAAAAAAAAAAAAACTAGGGCAGTCGACATGGCAACGCAAACAGATGGTCTGCCTTCGTCTCCCCGATGGGAAGGTGACCACGGATGAGGGTGAGATGCGCCAACATGCCGTGGATTTCTACTCTGCCCTCTATACGGTGGAGGACTGCAGATATACAGCTCTCATCAGGCCGAGCCACTGGCATCAATGTCTTTAAGCACTTTTGTGGGTCTATTGGGGGGGATTTATATGAAGTGGTGTGTGAATCTTTTCTTGAGGGTTCTCTTCTTGTATCCTGTCAACGTACTGTGCTTTCATTGTTGCCAAAGAAGGGGGATTTGGCTCTTTTAAAAAACTGGCGACATGTTGCATTGCTGTGTGCAGAAAATAAAATGATGTCTCTCAAACAGGTTGAAAGAATATCTGGGGCTGTTGGTCCACAAGGATCAGTCTTACTGTGTACCTGATCGCTCTATTGTTGATAACTTGTTTCTAATAAGAGATGTTTTAGACATTTGTAAACTGTCTGATGTAAATGTGGGTTTACTTTCTTTGGATCAGGAGACGGCTTTTGACTGTGTGGAACACCAGTACTTGTTCAAAACAATGAAAGCCTTTGGGTTTGGGGATGGTTTCTCTGTGCCAGGGGATATGAAGGGTCCCACGATAGCACTGTCTGCTTATGCAGATGACGTGACAGTTTATATTACAGGGGGTGAGGATGTTAAGGTTCTCTCAAACGCTTTAAAGGTGTATGAGGGGGCCTCCCTTCACCTATAATCAATTGGGGAAAGAGTGAAGCGCTGTGGGCAGGCCAGCATCAGATGGGGTCCGCTCCACGGTTACCAGGGGGGCTTCAGTGGGGCAGAGATGGGATGAAGACTTTTTTATTTTTTTCTAGGCTCCGATGTCTTTCAAAAAAAGAACTGGGAGGGTGTAGTGGAGAAGGTGTAGTGGAGAAGGTGTAGTGGAGAAGGTGTAGTGGAGAAGGTGTGTGGAGAAGGTGTATGGAGAAGGTGTTTGCCAGATTGTCTAGGTGGAAATGGGTGCTGCCCCAGCTGTCTTATAGGGGAAGGGTGCTGGTAGCCAATAACCTAGCTGCCTCTACCCTGTGCTAGGGGAAGGGTGCTGGTAGCCAATAACCTAGCTGCCTCTACCCTGTGCTAGGGGAAGGGTGCTGGTAGCCAATAACCTAGCTGCCTCTACCCTGTGCTAGGGGAAGGGTGCTGGTAGCCAATAACCTAGCTGCCTCTACCCTGTGCTAGGGGAAGGGTGCTGGTAGCCAATAACCTAGCTGCCTCTACCCTGTGCTAGGGGAAGGGTGCTGGTAGCCAATAACCTAGCTGCCTCTACCCTGTGCTAGGGGAAGGGTGCTGGTAGCCAATAACCTAGCTGCCTCTACCCTGTGCTAGGGGAAGGGTGCTGGTAGCCAATAACCTAGCTGCCTCTACCCTGTGCTAGGGGAAGGGTGCTGGTAGCCAATAACCTAGCTGCCTCTACCCTGTGCTAGGGGAAGGGTGCTGGTAGCCAATAACCTAGCTGCCTCTACCCTGTGGCACAGACTAATGATTTTACAGCCACCTGGGGTCTGATACTGTTGTACAGTGATGGTTCTAGCTGGGTCGACACAGCCGACACATTGATGAGGAGAGCAGGCTGTTTAGGCTTAGACAAGCACATTTTCCTCTTAAAGCTAGAGGGGGGTGAGTTGTCTGGCCTGACTCCATTCTATGAGTCTGTTATGAGGCTTGGAGAGGCTAGAGGGGATTGATTTGTCTGGCCTGGCTCCATTCTATGAGTCTGTTATGAGGCTTGGAGAGGCTAGAGGGGATTGATTTGTCTGGCCTGACTCCATTCTATGAGTCTGTTATGAGGCTTGGAGAGTTTGTCATGTCCTGTAAGACCGGCACGCCACTAGGGATGTGGCTTTTTGAAGAGCCTCTTTTTTATAACACTGCCATCCAGTCCTGTGCTACGGGTTCAGCCAGCCTACGTTCATGCCTGTTAGGAGTGGGGTGTACCAAGCTGGGTCATCTGATGCGGAGCAGGAGCAGACCGTTGGAGGAGCTGGGAGAAAGAGCGGGGATCCGATCAGCTCGCCTGATGAGGAAGGTTGTAGCTGAGGTCTGCGATTCCTTGCCAGTACTTCATCGGTAGTATGTGACTGATAAATTCTGATCGGTGGACGGAGGGTCTGGATTATGTGTTCGCTGCGCTGAATGTTAGTGCTGCGGCGGGGGCATTCGAGGAGGACGTGGGGATGCTGCTTTCCTTCGATACCCCGGAGCTGGGGGAGTTCAAGGAGGTGGGAAAGAAGGCCATGTACATAATATGTGTAAAAGTGTCCCGTGCTTCTTCCCTGGAAGGGGTCAAATCGACGAGGTGGGCGGGTGTGTTTGGTCCAGGTGCCTCCCCAAATGGCTGTTGGCGATCATTATGCAAACTGCCTATTGATAAGAGGACAGCTGACCTCCAATGGAGGATAATACATGGAGCCATAGCCACCAACATGCATCTGGTACACCTGGATTCTACTGTTGGGGAGGAGTGTCCATTCTGTGCTGAGTCTGAAACTCTGGCACATCTGTTCTTACAGTGTCCCAGGTTGGTGGGGATGATTGACCTGATCACTAGTTGGTTCTCAGCTCTGGGAGAGGTTTTCTCTTCCCACCTGTTTATAGTTGGGCTAAAGTACATGTTTAGTTGAAGGGGTGTAGTTCTCTTGCTTAACTTTGTGTCAGGGGCAGCTAAATTACCGATTTGGAAGACGTGGTCCTCTGTAGCTCAACTGGTAGAGCCCGGCGCTTGTAACGCCAAGGTAGTGGGTTCGATCCCCGGGACCACCCATACACAAAAATGTATGCACGCATGACTGTAAGTCGCTTTGGATAAGAGCGTCTGCTAAATGGCATATTATATTATTATTTATTATTACATGAAAGAACAGTATTGGGGGACAGGAGCCTGGACGTGGTGGGCATGCTGGAGGGGATGTTGGCAACGAGACTGGGGGTTGAGTTTGATTCTTACAAAATGGTTAACAACATTGGGCTGTTTATGAGTATATGGGGTATTCAGAGGCTGTTGTCTTTAGTTACTGTGGAGGAGGAATTGGAGTTGTGTTTTTAATTTATGTTTAACCATGTTTTTGTTTGTTTGAGTGTTTATTGTGTTGGGGGCTCCCAGACCAATAACAATTTTTTAAAACTAAAATGTTGTCTCTGTCACAATTCAATTTAAGAGATTTATTGGCATGGGAAACGTGTGTTAACATTGCCAAAGCAAGTGAAATAGATAGTAAACAAAAGTGAAATAAACAATAAATATTAACAGTAAACATTACACTCAGAAGTTCCAAAAGAATAAAGAC
The DNA here is from genome assembly GCF_964263955.1 of Coregonus lavaretus. Lineage (NCBI taxonomy): Eukaryota > Metazoa > Chordata > Actinopteri > Salmoniformes > Salmonidae > Coregonus > Coregonus lavaretus. The sequence continues at coordinate 360,471 of NW_028166698.1, forward strand.
ATTTCAAATGTCATATTATGTATATATACAGTGTTGTAACAATGTGCAAATAGTTAAAGTACAAATGGGAAAATAAATCAACATAAATATGGGTTGTATTTACAATGGTGTTTGTTCTTCACTGGTTGCTCTTTTCTTGTGGCAACAGGTCACAAATCTTGCTGCTGTGATGGCACACTGTGGTATTTCACCCAGTAGATATGGAAGTTTATCAAAATTGGGTTTGTTTTCTAATTCTTTGTGGGTCTGTGTAATCTGAAGGAAATATGTGTCTCTAATATGGTCATACATTTGGCAGGAGGTTAGGAAGTGCAGCTCAGTTTCCACCTCATTTTGTGGGCAGTGTGCATATAGCCTGTCTTCTCTTGAAAGCCAGGTCAGCCTACGGCGGCCTTTCTCAATAGCAAGGCTATGCTCGCTGAGTCTGTACATAGTCAAAGCTTTCCTTAAGTTTGGGTCAGTCACAGTGGTCAGGTATTCTGCCACTATGTACTCTCTGTTTAGGGCCAAATAGCATTCTAGTTTGCTCTGTTTTTTAGTTAATTCTTTCCAATATGTCAAGTAATTCTCTTTTTGTTTTCTCATGATTTGGTTGGGTCTAATTGTGTTGCTGTCCTGGGGCTCTGTGGGGTCTGTTTGTGTTTGTGAACAGAGCCCCAGGACCAGTTTGCTTAGGGGACTCTTCTCCAGGTTCATCTCTATGTAGGTGATGGCTTTGTTATGGAAGGTTTGGGAATCGCTTCCTTTTAGGTAATTATAGAATTTAATAATTAGCGGGTATCGGCCTAATTCTGCTCAGCGTGCATTATTTGGTGTTTTTACGTTGTACACAGAGGATATTGTTGCAAAATTCTGCATTCAGTTTCAATTTGGTGTTTGTCCCATTTTGTGAATTATTGTTTGCCATTAAGGGCAATGGGTTCTATAACTGATTCAAGTATTTTTAGCCAAATCCTAATTGGTATGTTGAATTATATGTTCCTTTTGATGGCATAGAAGGCCCTTCTTGCCTTGTCTCTCAGATCGTTCACAGCTTTGTGGAAGTTACCTGTGGCGCTGATGTTTAGGCCGAGGTATGTATATTATTTTGTGTGCTCTAGGGCAACAGTGTCTAGATGGAATTTGTATTTATGGTACTGGCAACTCAACCTTTTTTGGAACACCATTATTTTTGTCATACTGAGATTTACTGTCAGGGCCCAGGTCTGACAGAATCTGTGCAGAAGATCTAGGTGCTGCTATAGGCCCTCCTTGGTTGGGGACAGAAGCACCAGATTATCAGTAGACATTTGACATCAGATTCTAGTAGGGTGAGGCCGGGTGCTGCTGACTGTTCTAGTGCCCTCCCCAATTCGTTGATATATCTGTTGAAGAGGGTGGGGCTCAAGCTGCATCCCTGTCTCAAACCACGGACCTTTTGCCAATTCGAACTGCGCGCTTGTTGTTTGTGTTCATGGATTTTATAATGCATGTTTTTCCCCCAACACCGCTTTCCATCAATTTCCATCTCTACCCCTACCCCCCCTCCCTCTCTCTTTCTCTCTCTGTTAGGAGGAGGACTGCGTCTATCTCTCTTTCTCTGTCTCTCTCTGCATTCTCCCTCTCTCCCTCTCTCTGTTAGGAGGAGGACTCCGTCTCTCTCTTTCTCTCCCTCTCTCTCTCTCTCTCTTTCTCTCTGTTTCTCTAATTTGAGCCTGAGTGTTGTTATCCTCCTGCTTCTCATCCAGCCTCTAGACAGACAGACAGACAGACAGACAGACAGACAGACAGACAGACAGACAGACAGACAGACAGACAGACAGACAGACAGACAGACAGACAGACAGACAGACAGACAGACAGACAGACAGACAGACAGACAGACAGACAGACAGACAGACAGACAGGGTTATTTTAGACTACAGCAGTATCTAATGTATTGAATATATTACACTAGAGCAGTATCTAATGTATTGAATATTTTAGACTAGAGCAGTATCTAATGTATTGAATATTTTAGACTAGAACAGTATCTAATGTATTGAATATTTTAGACTAGAGCAGTATCTAATGTATTGAATATTTTAGACTAGAGTAGTATCTAATGTATTGAATATTTTAAACTAGAGCAGTATCTAATGTATTGAATATTTTAGACTAGAGCCGTATTGAATATTTTAGACTAGAGCAGAATCCAATATATCTAATATTTTAGACCAGAGCAGTATCTAGTGCAGGATCTATAGTCTATCACCATGGTAATGTTAATGTGTTGTAATACAGTAGAACAGAGTCTATCACCATGGTAATGTTAATGTGTTGTAATACAGTAGAACAGAGTCTATCACCATGGTAATGTTAATGTGTTGTAATACAGTAGAACAGGGTCTATCACCACGGTAATGTTAATGTGTTGTAATACAGTAGAACAGAGTCTATCGCCATGGTAATGTTAATGTGTTGTAATACAGTAGAACAGAGTCTATCACCACGGTAATGTTAATGTGTTGTAATACAGTAGAACAGAGTCTATCACCATGGTAATGTTAATGTGTTGTAATACAGTAGAACAGAGTCTATCACCATGGTAATGTTAATGTGTTGTAATACAGTAGAACAGAGTCTATCGCCATGGTAATGTTAATGTGTTGTAATACAGTAGAACAGAGTCTATCACCATGGTAATGTTAATGTGTTGTAATACAGTAGGACAGAGTCTATCACCATGGTAATGTTAATGTGTTGTATACAGTAGAACAGAGTCTATCACCACGGTAATGTTAATGTGTTGTAATACAGTAGAACAGAGTCTATCACCATGGTAATGTTAATGTGTTGTAATACAGTAGAACAGAGTCTATCACCATGGTAATGTTAATGTGTTGTAATACAGTAGGACAGAGTCTATCACCATGGTAATGTTAATGTGTTGTATACAGTAGAACAGAGTCTATCACCACGGTAATGTTAATGTGTTGTAATACAGTAGAACAGAGTCTATCGCCATGGTAATGTTAATGTGTTGTAATACAGTAGAACAGAGTCTATCACCATGGTAATGTTAATGTGTTGTAATACAGTAGGACAGAGTCTATCACCATGGTAATGTTAATGTGTTGTATACAGTAGAACAGAGTCTATCACCACGGTAATGTTAATGTGTTGTAATACAGTAGAACAGAGTCTATCACCATGGTAATGTTAATGTGTTGTAATACAGTAGGACAGAGTCTATCACCATGGTAATGTTAATGTGTTGTATACAGTAGAACAGAGTCTATCACCACGGTAATGTTAATGTGTTGTAATACAGTAGAACAGAGTCTATCGCCATGGTAATGTTAATGTGTTGTAATACAGTAGAACAGAGTCTATCACCATGGTAATGTTAATGTGTTGTAATACAGTAGGACAGAGTCTATCACCATGGTAATGTTAATGTGTTGTATACAGTAGAACAGAGTCTATCACCACGGTAATGTTAATGTGTTGTAATACAGTAGAACAGAGTCTATCACCATGGTAATGTTAATGTGTTGTAATACAGTAGAACAGAGTCTATCACCATGGTAATGTTAATGTGTTGTAATACAGTAGAACAGAGTCTATCGCCATGGTAATGTTAATGTGTTGTAATACAGTAGAACAGAGTCTATCACCATGGTAATGTTAATGTGTTGTAATACAGTAGGACAGAGTCTATCACCATGGTAATGTTAATGTGTTGTATACAGTAGAACAGAGTCTATCACCATGGTAATGTTAATGTGTTGTAATACAGTAGAACAGAGTCTATTGCCATGGTAATGTTAATGTGTTGTAATACAGTAGAACAGTCTATCACCATGGTAATGTTAATGTGTTGTAATACAGTAGAACAGAGTCTATCGCCATGGTAATGTTAATGTGTTGTAATACAGTAGAACAGAGTCTATCGCCATGGTAATGTTAATGTGTTGTAATACAGTAGAACAGAGTCTATCACCATGGTAATGTTAATGTGTTGTAATACAGTAGAACAGAGTCTATCACCATGGTAATGTTAATGTGTTGTAATACAGTAGAACAGAGTCTATCGCCATGGTAATGTTAATGTGTTGTAATACAGTAGACAGAGTCTATCACCATGGTAATGTTAATGTGTTGTAATACAGTAGAACAGAGTCTATCACCATGGTAATGTTAATGTGTTGTAATACAGTAGAACAGAGTCTATCGCCATGGTAATGTTAATGTGTTGTAATACAGTAGAACAGAGTCTATCACCATGGTAATGTTAATGTATTGTAATACAGTAGAACAGAGTCTATCACCATGGTAATGTTAATGTGTTGTAATACAGTAGAACAGAGTCTATCGCCATGGTAATGTTAATGTGTTGTAATACAGTAGAACAGAGTCTATCGCCATGGTAATGTTAATGTGTTGTAATACAGTAGAACAGAATCTATCGCCATGGTAATGTTAATGTGTTGTAATACAGTAGAACAGAGTATATCGCCATGGTAATGTTAATGTGTTGTAATACAGTAGAACAGAGTCTATCACCATGGTAATGTTAATGTGTTGTAATACAGTAGAACAGAGTCTATCACCATGGTAATGTTAATGTGTTGTAATACAGTAGAACAGAGTCTATCACCATGGTAATGTTAATGTGTTGTAATACAGTAGAACAGAGTCTATCGCCATGGTAATGTTAATGTGTTGTAATACAGTAGAACAGAGTCTATCGCCATGGTAATGTTAATGTGTTGTAATACAGTAGAACAGAGTCTATCACCATGGTAATGTTAATGTGTTGTAATACAGTAGAACAGAGTCTATCACCATGGTAATGTTAATGTGTTGTAATACAGTAGAACAGAGTCTATCGCCATGGTAATGTTAATGTATTGTAATACAGTAGAACAGAGTCTATCACCATGGTAATGTTAATGTGTTGTAATACAGTAGAACAGAGTCTATCACCATGGTAATGTTAATGTGTTGTAATACAGTAGAACAGAGTATATCGCCATGGTAATGTTAATTTGTTGTAATACAGTAGAACAGAGTCTATCACCATGGTAATGTTAATGTGTTGTAATACAGTAGAACAGAGTCTATCGCCATGGTAATGTTAATGTGTTGTAATACAGTAGAACAGAGTCTATCACCATGGTAATGTTAATGTGTTGTAATACAGTAGAACAGAGTCTATCACCATGGTAATGTTAATGTGTTGTAATACAGTAGAACAGAGTCTATCACCATGGTAATGTTAATGTGTTGTAATACAGTAGAACAGAGTCTATCACCATGGTAATGTTAATGTGTTGTAATACAGTAGGACAGAGTCTATCACCACGGTAATGTTAATGTGTTGTAATACAGTAGAACAGAGTCTATCGCCACGGTAATGTTAATGTGTTGTAATACAGTAGAACAGAGTCTATCACCACGGTAATGTTAATGTGTTGTAATACAGTAGAACAGAGTCTATCGCCACGGTAATGTTAATGTGTTGTAATACAGTAGAACAGAGTCTATCGCCATGGTAATGTTAATGTGTTGTAATACAGTAGAACAGAGTCTATCACCATGGTAATGTTAATGTGTTGTAATACAGTAGAACAGAGTCTATCACCATGGTAATGTTAATGTGTTGTAATACAGTAGAACAGAGTCTATCACCATGGTAATGTTAATGTGTTGTAATACAGTAGAACAGAGTCTATCGCCATGGTAATGTTAATGTGTTGTAATACAGTAGAACAGAGTCTATCACCATGGTAATGTTAATGTGTTGTAATACAGTATAACAGAGTCTATCACCATGGTAATGTTAATGTGTTGTAATACAGTAGAACAGAGTCTATCACCATGGTAATGTTAATGTGTTGTAATACAGTAGAACAGAGTCTATCACCATGGTAATGTTAATGTATTGTAATACAGTAGACAGAGTCTATCGCCATGGTAATGTTAATGTGTTGTAATACAGTAGAACAGAGTCTATCACGATGGTAATGTTAATGTGTTGTAATACAGTAGAACAGAGTCTATCACCATGGTAATGTTAATGTGTTGTAATACAGTAGAACAGGGTCTATCACCACGGTAATGTTAATGTGTTGTAATACAGTAGAACAGAGTCTATCACCATGGTAATGTTAATGTGTTGTAATACAGTAGAACAGAGTCTATCACCATGGTAATGTTAATGTGTTGTAATACAGTAGAACAGAGTCTATCACCATGGTAATGTTAATGTGTTGTAATACAGTAGAACAGAGTCTATCACCATGGTAATGTTAATGTGTTGTAATACAGTAGAACATAGTCTATCACCATGGTAATGTTAATGTGTTGTAATACAGTAGAACAGAGTCTATCGCCATGGTAATGTTAATGTGTTGTAATACAGTAGAACAGAGTCTATCACCATGGTAATGTTAATGTGTTGTAATACAGTAGGACAGAGTCTATCACCATGGTAATGTTAATGTGTTGTAATACAGTAGAACAGAATCTATCGCCATGGTAATGTTAATGTGTTGTAATACAGTAGAACAGAGTATATCGCCATGGTAATGTTAATGTGTTGTAATACAGTAGAACAGAGTCTATCACCATGGTAATGTTAATGTGTTGTAATACAGTATAACAGAGTCTATCACCATGGTAATGTTAATGTGTTGTAATACAGTAGAACAGAGTCTATCACCATGGTAATGTTAATGTGTTGTAATACAGTAGAACAGAGTCTACCACCATGGTAATGTTAATGTGTTGTAATACAGTAGAACAGAGTCTATCACCATGGTAATGTTAATGTGTTGTAATACAGTAGAACAGAGTCTATCACCATGGTAATGTTAATGTGTTGTAATACAGTAGAACAGAGTCTATCGCCATGGTAATGTTAATGTGTTGTAATACAGTAGAACAGTCTATCACCATGGTAATGTTAATGTGTTGTAATACAGTAGAACAGAGTCTATCACCACGGTAATGTTAATGTGTTGTAATACAGTAGAACAGAGTCTATCACCATGGTAATGTTAATGTGTTGTAATACAGTAGAACAGAGTCTATCACCATGGTAATGTTAATGTGTTGTAATACAGTAGAACAGAGTCTATCACCATGGTAATGTTAATGTGTTGTAATACAGTAGAACATAGTCTATCACCATGGTAATGTTAATGTGTTGTAATACAGTAGAACAGAGTCTATCGCCATGGTAATGTTAATGTGTTGTAATACAGTAGAACAGAGTCTATCACCATGGTAATGTTAATGTGTTGTAATACAGTAGGACAGAGTCTATCACCATGGTAATGTTAATGTGTTGTAATACAGTAGAACAGAATCTATCGCCATGGTAATGTTAATGTGTTGTAATACAGTAGAACAGAGTATATCGCCATGGTAATGTTAATGTGTTGTAATACAGTAGAACAGAGTCTATCACCATGGTAATGTTAATGTGTTGTAATACAGTATAACAGAGTCTATCACCATGGTAATGTTAATGTGTTGTAATACAGTAGAACAGAGTCTATCACCATGGTAATGTTAATGTGTTGTAATACAGTAGAACAGAGTCTACCACCATGGTAATGTTAATGTGTTGTAATACAGTAGAACAGAGTCTATCACCATGGTAATGTTAATGTGTTGTAATACAGTAGAACAGAGTCTATCACCATGGTAATGTTAATGTGTTGTAATACAGTAGAACAGAGTCTATCGCCATGGTAATGTTAATGTGTTGTAATACAGTAGAACAGTCTATCACCATGGTAATGTTAATGTGTTGTAATACAGTAGAACAGAGTCTATCACCACGGTAATGTTAATGTGTTGTAATACAGTAGAACAGAGTCTATCACCATGGTAATGTTAATGTGTTGTAATACAGTAGAACAGAGTCTATCACCATGGTAATGTTAATGTGTTGTAATACAGTAGAACAGAGTCTATCATGCTTAAAGTCATCATTAAAGAGAGAGAGAAATGCATGTGCTGTGTTTCTGGAGGCCAGGTTTGTTAAGGATATATATGTGTGTGTGTGTGTTAAAGGTCAGGTTGGTGAAGTATATATGTGTGTGTTAAAGGTCAGGTTGGTGAAGTATATATGTGTGTGTTAAAGGTCAGGTTGGTGAAGTTGTCACGTTCGTTCATATATGGGTGAGACCAAGGCGCAGCGTGATATGCATACATGTTTATTTTAAACTTAATAAACAACGACAAAACAATAAACCAACGAAACGTGACGTCCAAAGGTAACACACAACAAACCTCACACGGAACAAGATCCCACAACACCTAATTGCCAATAGGCTGCCTAAGTATGCTTCCCAATCAGTGACAACGAGCGACAGCTGCCTCTGATTGGGAATCACACCCGGCCAAACATAGAACTCCACACCCTGACTCAACATACAAGAGTCCCCAGAGTCAGGGCGTGACAGTACCCCCCCCCCCCCCCCCAAAGGTGCGGACTCTGACCGAAGTGCTACACACCATGCTAATGGATTTTGAATAAACATGAACCTTCTGCCAAATATGGTTATTATGTCTGAACAGAGGAAATATGAACAGGACACCTTGAAAATTGATTTAATATAGTTATTGTTTTACATCACCACGTCAACAAAGGCCAATATTATGCACAAATGTGCCCACAATAAAAACATGTCCCATGGTTTTTTAGTGTTTCACTAGAAAATACCTAGTTATAAAGGACTGCAGAACTTCATCTGTCTGCAGCTTGGTGAGGGTTAGCACCCACCGCTGGTAGGTCACACTGGGAGAGATGCCCTATGCTGGTCCCTATGGTAGGCTGGTAGGTCACACTGGGAGAGCTGCCCTATGCTAGTCCCTATGGTAGGCTGGTAGGTCACACTGGGAGAGCTGCCCTATGCTAGTCCCTATGGTAGGCTGGTAGGTCACACTGGGAGAGCTGCCCTATGCTAGTCCCTATGGTAGGCTGGTAGGTCACACTGGGAGAGCTGCCCTATGCTAGTCCCTATGGTAGGCTGGTAGGTCACACTGGGAGAGCTGCCCTATGCTAGTCCCTATGGTAGGCTGTGTGAGTCCTGCTCAAAAGTCGTGCACAATATAGGGAACAGGGTAGCATTTGGGATGCAAGCATAGTCCAACAACACAACCCCATCTCTGTGTGTGTCCCAAATGGCACGCTATTTCCTATATAGTGCATTACTTACCAATAGGGCCTCACTCCAAACTAGTGCACTATTTAGTGAAAAGGGATTCAGACTCTATTTCTAGGCTCTAACACATTCCTCCCTGTGATTAAAGTGGATGTAATTCCTCCTGCACTGGGGGGTGGAATGTGTTGTAATTTAAATAAGAAACTGGGGATCAGGGAGGTTGTCAAGGCTGGTGGGCAGCAACGCTATGGTGTAGCTATAGTAGCCTGTTCTCTCTCTCTCTCTCTCTCTCTCTCTCCTCTCTCTCTCTCTCTCTCTCTCTCTCTCTCTCTCTCTCTCTCTCTCTCTCTCTCTCTGTCTCTCTCTCTCTGTCTCTCTCTCTCTCTCTCTCTCTCTCTCTCTCTCTCTCTCTCTCTCTCTCTCTCTCTCTCTCCTTGTCTCTTCTCTCTCTCTCTCTCTCTCTCTCTCTCTCTCTCTCCTCCTGTCTCTTCTCTCTCTCTCTCTCTCTCTCTCTCTCTCTCTCTCTCTCTCTCTCTCTATCTCTCTTCTCTCTCCTCCTGTCTCTCTTCTCTCCTCCTGTCTCTCTTCTCTCTCTCCTCCTGTCTCTCTTCTCTCTCTCTCTCGCACTCGCTCTCTCCCATCCCCCCACCCCCCCATCGGGGCTACTCCTCTCCTGGTATTCCCCTCCGGTCTGTGTTGGTAATGGGGCTACTCCTCTCCTCTCCTCTCCTCTCCTCTCCTCTCCTCTCCTCTCCTCTCCTCTCCTCTCCTCTCCTCTCCTCTCCTCTCCTCTCCTCTCCTCTCCTCTCCTCTCCTCTCCCTCTCCTCTCCTCTCTCCTCTCCTCTCCTCTCCTCTCCTCTCCTCTCCTCTCCTCTCCTCTCCTCTCCTCTCCTGGTATTCCCCTCAAGTCTGTGTTGGTAATGGGGCTACTCCCCTCCTCTCCTCTCCTCTCCTCTCCTGGTATTCCCCTCAGGTCTGTGTTGGTAATGGGGCTACTCCCCTCCTCTCCTCTCCTCTCCTCTCCTGGTATTCCCCTCAGGTCTGTGTTGGTAATGGGGCTACTCCCCTCCCCTCCTCTCCTCTCCTCTCCTGGTATTCCCCTCAGGTCTGGGTTGGTAATGGGGCTACTCCCCTCCTCTCCTCTCCTCTCCTGGTATTCCCCTCAGGTCTGTGTTGGTAATGGGGCTACTCCCCTCCTCTCCTCTCCTCTCCTGGTATTCCCCTCAGGTCTGTGTTGGTAATGTGGCTACTCCCCTCCCCTCCTCTCCTCTCCTCTCCTGGTATTCCCCTCAGGTCTGGGTTGGTAATGGGGCTACTCCCCTCCCCTCCTCTCCTCTCCTCTCCTGGTATT